>NW_026441572.1:226236-298736 GCF_025612915.1 Magallana angulata
TTTATTGTTAAAAGCAACATTTCAAGAGTTATTTATCATGGATTATATTTTCATGCTCGTCGATCTTATCTCAACAGTCTATGTGAAAACCTGTTTAAACCGGTTTTACAAAACAGTTGTTCTTGCTGTTACTTATTCACTCCCTTCGTGATCTGCACTTTATATCGATTTATTTAAGTAAACAATTGATTTCATCAGTAAGGGAATGTAAATATAAGCATTAAATGATTTATTTTTGCCGTCGTCGTGTCAATAACTGCCGTCAGGTGAGCAGACAAATTATCATAACGCGCTAACGCGCGTTATTCAATTTGTCTGCTCACCTGACGGCAGTTATTGACACGACGACGTCAAAAATAAGTCATTCAATGCTATAGTAGACAATAATTTATTGAACAAAAAATGTAACATCCTATCCAGCATTCTATCATGATACTATACTATTTCTTAATAATTTAGATCAATTTTTTTTTATACATTTTTATACATTTTATAAATGATGCAGCAATGATTAACAACTTGACATTTGTTAAATTCAAGAAATTCTGCGTATATATTTATTCGTACATGTTCTTTCTCAAGTTCTGCCATCATCCGGTTAATCATAAAGATCATTTAATGAGATAATATGTTTATCATAAACATTGTTTATCCTTTCCTTTCGTGTATGAATCCTATCGTATTGTGCATGTATACTGTTTTATCGTACGTTAATCCTATCCTATCGTGCGTGTATACTCTTCTATTGTGCGTTTATCCTATCCCATCATGCGTTAATCCTATCCTATCTTTAATCTTGTAAATAATAATGTTGCGGGTACTGTACCTGCAATTGTTATGTCTGTGTATAATGGAGGAAAAAATCAAACACACCCAGGAAGCTGAAGGGGGATTAGAAATTTTTTTTACATGTTTTTCTACAGATTTAAAGCAAAATACATTTACAATATTAAAAAAAGTAAAAGTATGCTATCTCTTGTTCATTTCAAATGTAATTTTCATAACAGATGTTATTTTAAGATAATCCCAGTGTCTTTTGCATCCGGTTCTTTTTTTACACAGCGTGCTAAATTTCCAGTTAAAATTTTGGTGCCCAACAAGTGTTTTAAGATAGCAATGGCTTGATCAAAAAGTTGGAAATTTGTTAAAATATCACGTCTGTCGTTAAGAGAGATTGGAGAAAACAAGGAAAGCTACGAAATGTAAACATGGTAAATGAGTACGGATGGGACGATCCAATGATCATCGCGATAAATATTTTGATGATATTTGGATCGATACATTTACAATTAATACAATGATACCTTAGCAAACTTTTTTTTATTTTCCAAAAATATCCGAGCTATATATATTTTTAGTCTGCGCGCCTAATATGAAAGTACAAAGATGGCGAAAAAACCTCGTAAAGTTGTCAAAACTGTTATGAAGCTAAATCAGGAGTGTGGAAAACTTTTGGATTACTTGTTTATGAAAAAGTAGTGAATACAAGACTAAAGTAATTTGTATATTATGCAAGGCTCATTTTAAATATAATGAAATCCCTTTGGACATGCGGTACATTGACAGATTCAATAAATTTTAAGCAGTTATTCTTGTTTTCATTAAGTTGCAATGTATTGTGATATGTATCGTATCGCATCTTATGTATCGTGATATGTACTGAATCGGCTAAGTAAAGTATTGTCCCAGCCCAAGAAATGAGTGGGTTATATAATTGTACATTAATTGTATCCATTCTTTTCCAACAATTACACTACGTTTATGTATGTAGCTTGACGACCTCATGCGTCCTCCTGGAAAAGGAGAGGATAATTAAGTACTTGTGTAGCTTGAACATTAATTAAAACTATAACACTGATTGATGTTTAATCTATATATTAATAAGTTTAAAAACTGGGATAGAAAGTATTTGACAGAAAGGGGGGGGGGGGTGCTACTGCACTCAATTCTATGCGTTTTTGGCGGTCTTAACCTTAATTTTATATGTATAATACAGTTTCATTGAGTATATCAATTTTAGTGACTGTTAGATTGTGTCCTTTTGGTACATTTCAATTTTTTCCAAAGTTTGCCAAAAAATCTTGTTACAATATACACATGTTAAAGAGACTATCATGAAATCAAAGTACTGAAGTACATGTACTAAAAGCCGGACTCTTTTGGTTTGTCTTTATGCATATTATGTAGTAAAGACTGAAAATATCTCTCTCTCTCTTTCCCTCTCATGCTTTTATTGTCGGCAAAGCGTGAGAGAGTGACCAAATTTTGTAAGCGGCTATAAACAAAAATATGTCTGTCAGACACAAAAAAATTCAACAGTTGCTGTCTTGAATTTTGCAACAAGCGTTATATATTTAATCCCCATTTCTTCAACGTGCAGCAAAGTAGTTCATGGAAATTCATGCGCATTGTATGTGTCCAAAATGCAGTCTTGTTTTTTAAACACATTATTAATAAGAAAAATATTATTAACGATTATTTATGTGCTAGGGTGTTAAATAAACTTTTACTGTGAGTTTTGTAGTCATTACACCGTTCTTTTGATCACACGATGACTCGCTCAGTCGGCACTTCTTAAAACCTTGTGTACATCGTAATTAATGTGGAATCATTAGATTTCGTGGTGGCTCAAATTTCGTGGAATTTGTGGGTACCTCTCATCCACGAATTAACATCCTCTACGAATTAATAAATTGGGGTATAAGAGTCATATTTCCTTTGTAGGTTTAAGAGAATACACGAAATTACGTCCCTACTAAACTGTAAAATTTAAGCAATCCTCGAAAATTGCCCTCCACGAAATTTAATGATTCCACAGTATATTAAAGGCTTGAATACTAACACGAGTGCAACATTTAAATATCCATCTCTATTCTTCCAAGTTTTAATTTGAAGTCTGATTGTCTATCTTGGTCCTGGTTGACCACGTGTGAGTTTAAATTTTTGTATGTAATTTTCTTGTTGTTTACCGAAACATTTCCACATTTCTTTTAAGATATAATTTTAAAATGAACCATTTCTGGGTTGTTTCCATATTTTTCACGCTTCTGAAGGATTTTAATCTATTTTTCAATCACGTTTTATGGGAAAGGGAGGCAACTCTTCATTATATACATTAGCTACAAAATGGAAGTTGAGACAATCGAAATGCATTACAGTACCAAATACTCCGTTTTTTGAAAGCATGCTATAATCAACAAATATAAAGAGATTTATCATATACTTGGTGTAAAATACAGGGTATGCACCCCTGACATGAACAGTGGCACATGCCTTTATCACACATCCCATATAAACCCTTCACCAATATCAGCACTCTGGCCTTTGGTCCTCGGGCTGATATTGGAGTCTTGAGTAGATATGGGATGTGATTTTGCCATATGTTCTATTCTCTATTATATACATGAACCTGTGTGAATTTAACACTGTAATTCAAATTTTTGCTGCGCTCGCCCCAACGGTCGCACCGTAAAATAAATTATATATCACCCATCAAATCACCCTGTAAGTTTAAACTATTAAACATTTTCACTCTAATTATTAATTAAAAGCCTAAATCTTTCTCCACTAAAATAAACATGTTACTTACACGTTTTCTATATAGGTCTTTTTCTGATAATGTGTGGCTCAAAAGTACTGCCTTTACGAACTCTTCAGCGCTGGTTCTCAGCGAAAACAAGTCTTATGGTTGTAGTATATCCCTCCAATTATCAGTGTCGTAGATCTGATTGCTCGAATAGCTTCCAGCATGTGTGGCTGCACGAGCAGTACAAGATATTTTTGTAACCCCGAACCCGATGGAGTGATTCGTTCAACGACACATTAGCTCTGCGTGCGATATTTTGGGTTACATTTAGTACATGTTACCGTTATATTTGTGGAGTGTTAAATTGACCAAAATGAATACTTTCAAATTTATTAAAAACAAATAACGAAAATAAAAAAAAATATTTTCATTTTGTTATTGTTACTGATTTCGTTTGTGGCGTGTTTATATTTTGCACATTGATCATGTGCCACATATTTATCTTTTCCTTTTTCCCCCTGCTAACTCAGTATTGAACTGCGTCATGTTTAATGCTCATGGAAACGGAAGCTGAAATAATAATTCTTAGATCAATTACTGCATTTAAAGATTTTTTTACATAAAATTTGTAGACTAAATAAAAAATTATGATTAGGCCTATATATAGTTTGTCCCAATATATTTTTGCCGCATATTCTCTTAAATTATTCGGTATTTATGAATTATAAATCTCCGTAGGAAATCTGTTTTCGTTCTTGTGAATTTTGTGAAATGTGTGAATGATGTTATTTTGGAAATTTTCCCTTTCATGGATTTCAATTGCACTTCTTCCACAGGTACATATATGTGTAATTTTTTTTTTTTATTAAAAATCGTCCAAATGTGCAGAATAAATATCTTGGGGCAGACTATAGACCGTTTTCCGGTCTGGGCATTCTGTGTGTTATTTTACAGATAAAGAGTTGTTTGAGAAAAACGAACTGCGCGTGAATTCAGTTTAACCTTGAAGCTTCCATACAGGCGATTGATGATTGATAAAACCAGAGATATTTTAGACTCAAACTTGAAATTTGTTTTATAATTACTTCCAGTTAAACAATGTCTTGGCGTCTATTAAAATTCCAAATGTTATTTCATTTGTATTTTCAATTCCCCTTTTTTCAAATTTGAGGCCCAATATCTCCAAAAGGGTTAGAGATAGAAAAAAGCCAACAATTAGAACTCCACAAATATAACGGTAACCTGTACTAAATGTAACCCAAAATATCGCACGCAGAGCTAATGTGTAAAAATTTATTTTTCATACAAAAAACTAAATATGCCCTGTATTTATAGTCTTCATTCATTGAGCAAAGCGAGATAACTCTTCTTTTTTTTTTTTGAATTGTGATAAAGTTATCATTTTCAGACCCTTAAAACTCCTATAAGGAGTCAAAAAGTGGCCCCTCGGACCATAATTTTTAAATTGCACCCTTTATTTTGAACTATTAACCGAAAAGACTTTGAAAATCGAATTAAAAATAAAAAAGTTACAGCTAAAGGGCTCTTTAGAATATTGACCCCTCCAAGTCCCTACTTTTTCGGAATTTTTACTCCAGAACCTTTTCCGGTCTGCGCACTTTTCCTGTATTGCAAATATTAAATATAAGAATATTTGCTTAAAAACTGTTTGAGAAAACGTTACACGCGTCAATTCTATTTAACATAGAAACTCCAATAGAAGATTTTCATCGGCTCATAAAACCGGAAGTACTCAATACTTTTCAACGAAACTTGGAATATATCTTAATTACGTCTATTCAAACAATATCTATGCATCTAATAACATTCTTAAGCTTTTCTTAAAAAAATTGTTTTTTCATCCCCCCTTTTCTCAAGTTTAAGGCCTAAAATCTCAAAACTGATAAGAGATAGAAACTCGCCTCCACTTAACTTTTTAAACATTTTGACAAGGTTAATCTAAATCTAGAATTTCAACGAATTTCCTCTAGAAAGAAAAACAACACATTGATTCTTTTAATTTCTAGTGTTTTGCTTGTGTAAACCGGAAGTACCAGAACCGGAAGTCCAAAACAAGACATACGCGTGTCATTATAAAATGCTATTAGTCCATTGCATAATTGTTTCAATCTTCCTTTTCGTTTTCAAAAAATCGCTGACGAAAGTTTGTCGAAAAAAGAAAAATAATAATTGTCTGATAGATCTATTTCCATATTTTCTGAACACCTTGGTATTACTAGTTGCTTAGATAAGAATTCATGGGTAGTGCAGTGTGAAAAGAAAGATAACTCCAGAACTTAACAAGTAGCTACACATCAAATTTCCAGAAGAATATTTTCAAAAAAATCATTTCAAAGTAAGTATTCAGTCCTTGGACGCAAAACTTGGTATTCTAAGAGTATTTGTGCTCTATATTCTTAGAAAAAAGCGAGATAACTCTTCCAAAAAATAATTTTGAAATTAAAAAAAGTTGTGATCTTTAGGCCCTTCGAACCCCTATAGGGAGTCAAAAAGTGGCCCCTCGGACCATAATTTTTAAATTGTACTCTTTATTCTGATCTATTAACCGAAAAGATTTTGAAAATTGGATGAATAATAAAAAAGATACAGCTAAAGAGCTGTTTTTAATACTGACCCCTACAGATCCCTTATTTTTCAAAAGGTCTTTTCCAGGACCTTTTCCGGTCTGCGCATTAGGTCCCTTATTGCAAATATCAAATACAAAAATATTTGCTTGATAACTGTTTGAGAAAACGTTACACGCGTGAATTCAATTTAACATAGAAACTCCCATAGACAATTTTCATCGGCTCATAAAACCGGAAGTACTCAATACTATTCAATGAAACTTGGAATATATCTTAATTACTTCTATTTGAACAATATCTATCCGTTTTATAGCATTCCTAAGCTTTTTCTGAATTTTTTGTTTTGTCATCCCCCCTTTTCTCAAGTTAGAGGCCTAAAATCTCAAAACTGATAAGAGATAGAAACTCGCCTCCAGTAAACTTTTTAAACAACTCGACCTGATTGATCTAACTAAAATTACAACGAAATTCCTTAAGAAATAAAAACAATATATTGATTCTTTTTATTTCTTGTATTTTGCTTGTGTAAACCGGAAGTACCGGAACCGGAAGTTCAAAAAGGGACATACGCGTGCCATTTATAAATGCTATTAGTCCATTGCATAATTGTTTCAATATTCCTTTCCGTTTTTAAAAAATCGCTGACGAAAGTTTGTCGAGAAATAAAAAATAATAATAAAACAGAAGAATAACAATAGGTCTTTTCGACCGAAAGTCGAAAAGCCCTAATAATAATAATAAAACAACAGAATAACAATAGGTCTTTTCGACCGAAAGTCGAAAAGCCCTAATAATAATAACTAGACCTATTTTTGTCTCCAACAAAAAGGAAGGGCTTTTCGACAGCCCTTAAAACCCCTTATTTAAATTTATCATATTTTCTCTCAGAATCTGTATATTCAAAATGAGGAAAATACCATGAGCATATACCCACACGTTAACATTTATGAAATCAAATGCCCAAAGAAAGACAACTTCAGAATTTTTTATCCAACTATATCGTTTGTTTCCTGAAATAAAAGTTCTAAAAATTCTTGCATAAGAAAGTACTCATTTAAGATTCAAGAGTTTTGGTATGCCAAAAGCTCTAATGCTAATCATTTATTGAGCAAAGCGAGATAACTCTTGAATTTTAATTTTTTTAAAATGTGATAAAGTTATCATTTTCAGGCCCTTAAAACCCCTATAAGGAGTCAAAAAGTGGCCCTTTGGACCAGATTTTTAAATTGTACTCTTTATTCTAAACTAATAATTGAAAAGAGTTTGAAAATTGGGTGAGTAATAAAAAAGTTATAGCTAAAGGGCTGTTTTTAATACTGACCCCTTCAGGTCCCTTATTTTTCGGAATTTTTTTCCTCAGACCTTTTCCGGTCTGCGCATTTAGTCCCTCATAACAAGTACAAAATATAAAAATATTTGCTTGAAAACTGTTTAAGAAAACGTTACATGCGTGAATTCAATTTAACATAGAAACTCCCATAGACAATTTTCATTGGCTCATGAAACCGGAAGTACTAGACACTATTCAACAAAACTTGGAACATATCTTAATTACGTCTATTAACACAATATCCATCTTAATCATTTATTGAGCAAAGCGAGATAACTCTTGAAATTGAATTGCGATAAAGTTATCATTTTCAGACCCTTAAAACTCCTATAAGGAGTCAAAAAGTGCCCCCTCGGACCATATTTTTTATATTGCACTCTTTATGCTGAACTATAAACCGAAAAGATTTTAAAAATCGGATAAACAATGAAAACGTTACAGCTAAAGAGCCGTTTTTAATATTGACCCTTTCAGATCCCTTATTTTTTTGGATTTTTTTCCCAGGACCTTTTCCGGTCTGTGCATTAGGTCCCTTATTGCAAATACAAAATATAAAAATATTTGCTTCAAAACTGTTTGAGAAAACGTTACATGCGTGAATTTAATTTAACATAGAAACTCCCATAGACAATTTTCATCGGCTCATAAAACCGGAAGTACTCAAAACTATTCAATGAAACTTGGAGTATATCTTAATTACATCAATTTGAACAATATCTATCCGTCTTAGAACATTCCTAAGCTTTTCTGAGTTTTTTATTTTTTCATCCCCCCTTTTCTCAAGTTTGAGGCTTAAAATCTCAAAAGTGATAAGAGATAGAAACTCGCCGCCGGTTTACTTTTTAAACAACTCGACGTGGTTGATCTAACTGTAAAATTACAACGAATTTCCTTTAAAAATAAAAACAATATATTGATTCATTTAATTTCTACTATTTTGCTTGTGTGAACCGGAAGTACCGGAACCGGAAATCCAAAACCTTACATACTGGTGACATTTAAAAATGCTATAAGACTATAGTATAGTTATTTCTGAAATCCTTTCCGTTTTCAAAAAATGGCTGACGGAAATTCTGTCGAGAAAAAGAATAATAATAATAACTAGACCTATTTTTGTCTCCAACAAAAAGGAAGGGCTTTTCGACAGCCCTTAAAACCCCTTATTTAAATTTATCATATTTTCTCTCAGAATCTGTATATTCAAAATGAGGAAAATACCATGAGCATATACCCACACGTTAACATTTATGAAATCAAATGCCCAAAGAAAGACAACTTCAGAATTTTTTATCCAACTATATCGTTTGTTTCCTGAAATAAAAGTTCTAAAAATTCTTGCATAAGAAAGTACTCATTTAAGATTCAAGAGTTTTGGTATGCCAAAAGCTCTAATGCTAATCATTTATTGAGCAAAGCGAGATAACTCTTGAATTTTAATTTTTTTAAAATGTGATAAAGTTATCATTTTCAGGCCCTTAAAACCCCTATAAGGAGTCAAAAAGTGGCCCTTTGGACCAGATTTTTAAATTGTACTCTTTATTCTAAACTAATAATTGAAAAGAGTTTGAAAATTGGGTGAGTAATAAAAAAGTTATAGCTAAAGGGCTGTTTTTAATACTGACCCCTTCAGGTCCCTTATTTTTCGGAATTTTTTTCCTCAGACCTTTTCCGGTCTGCGCATTTAGTCCCTCATAACAAGTACAAAATATAAAAATATTTGCTTGAAAACTGTTTAAGAAAACGTTACATGCGTGAATTCAATTTAACATAGAAACTCCCATAGACAATTTTCATTGGCTCATGAAACCGGAAGTACTAGACACTATTCAACAAAACTTGGAACATATCTTAATTACGTCTATTAACACAATATCCATCCTAATCATTTATTGAACAAAGCGAGATAACTCTTGAAATTGAATTGCGATAAAGGTATCATTTTCAGACCCTTAAAACCCCTATAAGGAGTCGAAAAGTGCCCCCTCGGACCATATTTTTGATATTGTACTCTTTATTCTAAACTATAAACCGAAAAGATTTTGAAAATTGGATAAAAAATAAAAAAGTTACAGCTAAAGAGCCGTTTTCAATATTGACCCCTTCAGGTCCCTTATTTTTCGGAATTTTTTTCCCAAGACCTTTTCCGGTCTGCGCATTAGGTCCTTAATTGCAAATACAAAATATAAAAATATTTGCTTGAAAACTGTTTGAGAAAACGTTACATGCGTGAATTCAATTTAACATAGAAACTCCCATAGACAATATTCATCGGCTTATAAAACCGGAAGTACTCAATACTATTCAATGAAACTTGGAATATATCTTAATTACATCTATTTAAACAATATATATCCGTCTTAGAACATTCGTAAGCTTTTCTGAATTTTTTATTTTTTCATCCCCCCTTTTCTCAAGTTTGAGGCCTAAAATCTCAAAACTGATAAGAAATAGAAACTCGCCGCCGGTTTACTTTTTAAACAACTCGACATGGTTGATCTAACTCTAAAATTACAACGAATTTCCTTTAAAAATAAAAACAATATATTGATTCATTTAATTTCTACTATTTTGCTTGTGTAAACCGGAAGTACCAGAACCGGAAATCCAAAACCTTACATACTGGTGACATTTAAAAATACTATAAGACTATTGCATAGTTATTTCTGAAATCCTTTCCGTTTTCAAAAAATCGCTGACGGAAATTCTGTCGAGAAAAAGAATAATAATAATAATAATAACTAGAACTTTTTTTTGTCTTCAACAAAAAGTAAGGGCTTTTCGACAGCCCCATTATCCCCTTTTAATTAAATGTTTAAAAAAATATTCTCTAGTTTATTTCCAAGTGTTCTAAACGCCTTGGTATCTCCAGTTGCTTAGGTAGGAACTTATGAGTAGTGCACTGTGAAAAGAAAGATAACTCCAGAACTTTACAGGTAGCTACACGTCTAATTTCCAGAGGAATATTTTCAAAAAATCATTTTGAAGAAAGTATTCATTCCTGGGACACAAAACTTGGTGTTCCTATAGTACTTATGCTTTACATTCTTACAGCAAAGCGAGATAACTCTCCTTAAAAAAAATTTTGAAATCTAAACAAGTAATGATCTTTGGGCCTTCCAAACCCCTATAAGGACTCAAAAAGTGGCCCCTCGGACCATAATTTTAAGATTGTACTTTTAATTCTGAACAATAAACTGAAAAGATTTTTAAAATCAAAAGAGAAATAAAAAAGTTACAGCTAAAGTGCTGTTTTGTACGTTGGCCCCTGCAGATCCCTTATTTTTTCGAATTGTCTACCCAAAAACTTTTCCGGTCTGCTCATTATGTGTATTATTATACATCTGAAATATTGTAATGTTAACTTGTAAACTTTTTGAGAAAACGAACGACGCGTGATTTTAGTTTAACATTGAAACTCCCATAGACAAATTTTCATAGGCTCATGAAACCGATAGTACTCAATATATTTTATTGAAACTTGGAATATATCTTGGATACTTCTGTCTTAACAATGTCTAGGCGTCTTAAAAAATTTCTGAGGTTTTTTGAATTTTTTTTCTTTTTCGTCCCCCCTTTTCTCAAGTTTGAGACCTAATATCTCAAAAACAGTAAGAGATAGAGAAATGGCTACGCTTACGATTTTGTACATCAAGCCAAGATGCATCTAATTCTTAAATTTGAATGCTCTAACTATAAAAACAATAAAGATATTGTGCTTCAATGAAATTTTAGTATTTTCCTTGTCAAAACCGTAAGTGCCGGAACCGGAAGTCTAAAACCTTACATACGCGTGCCATTTAAAATTGCTATCAGTGTATTGCATTGTTGTTTTAATATGTCTTTCCGTTTTCAAAAAATCGCTGACGAAACTTTGTCGAGAATAATAAAAAATAATAAAACAGAACAAAAACAATAGGTCTTTTCGACCGAAAGTCGAAAAGCCCTAATAATAATAATAAAACATCAGAATAACAATAGGTCTTTTCGACCGAAAGTCGAAAAGCCCTAATAATAAAACAGAACAAAAACAATAGGTCTTTTCGACCGAAAGTCGAAAAGCCCTAACTAGAACTTTTTTTTGTCTTCAACAAAAAGTAAGGGCTTTTCGACAGCCCCATTATCCCCTTTTAATTAAATGTTTTAAAAAAATATTCTCTAGTTTATTTCCAAGTGTTCTAAACGCCTTGGTATCCCAATTTGCTTAGATAGCAACCTATGAGTAGTGCAATGTGAAAAGAAAGATAACTCCAGAACTTTACAGGTAGCTACACTTTAAATTTCCAGAAAAATATTTTCAAAAAATCATATTGAAGTAAGTATTCATTCCCTGGACACCAAATTTAGTATACCTACAGTATTAATGCTCCTTATTCTTACTACAAAGCGAGACAACTCTTTCTAAAAAAAAATTGAAATTTGAACAAGTTCTGATCTTTAGGTCCTTCAAAACCCTATAAGGACTCAAAAAGTGGCCCCTCGGACCATAATTTTAAAATTGTACTCTTTATTTTAAACAATAAACTGAAAAGATTTTTATAATCGGATGAAAGGTAAAAAAGTTACAGCTAAAAGGCTGTTTTGCACGTTGGCCCCTGCAGATCCCTAATTTTTTCGAGTTGTCTACCCAAAACTTTTTCAGGTCTGCGAATTGTGTGTGTCATTATACAGATGAAATATTGTAGCAATTACTTGAAAACTTTTTGAGAAAACGAACGACGCGTGATTTTTGTTTAACATTGAAACTCCCGTAGGCGATTTTCATTGACCTATAAAACCGGAAGTAGTCAATATATTTTAATGAAACTTAGAATATATCTTAATTACATCTATGTCAATAATATATTGGCGTTAAATAATCTTTTAAAGGTCATTTAAATTTTTTTGCTATCTCATCCCCCCTTTTCTAAAGTTTAGGACTTTATATCTCAAAAACGGTAAGATATAGAAAGATGTCCACGCTAACAATTTTCAACAGAAAGACAAGATGCATCTAATTCTAAAATTTGAACATTCTAATATAAAGACTAAACAAAGTATTGCGTTTTAATAATTTTTTTTACATTTTTCCTTGTATATACCGGAAGTACAAGAACCGGAAGTTAAAAACCTTACATTCCATAGATTGATAGATTTGCTGTAAGACCGTCCCAAAACTGTATCAATATATCTTCCAGTTTTCAAAAAATCGCTGACAGAAATCTGTCGAGAAAAATAATAATAATAATAACTAGACCTATTTTTGTCTCCAACAAAAAGGAAGGGCTTTTCGACAGCCCTTAAAACCCCTTATTTAAATTTATCATATTTTCTCTCAGAATCTGTATATTCAAAATGAGGAAAATACCATGAGCATATACCCACACGTTAACATTTATGAAATCAAATGCCCAAAGAAAGACAACTTCAGAATTTTTTATCCAACTATATCGTTTGTTTCCTGAAATAAAAGTTCTAAAAATTCTTGCATAAGAAAGTACTCATTTAAGATTCAAGAGTTTTGGTATGCCAAAAGCTCTAATGCTAATCATTTATTGAGCAAAGCGAGATAACTCTTGAATTTTAATTTTTTTAAAATGTGATAAAGTTATCATTTTCAGGCCCTTAAAACCCCTATAAGGAGTCAAAAAGTGGCCCTTTGGACCAGATTTTTAAATTGTACTCTTTATTCTAAACTAATAATTGAAAAGAGTTTGAAAATTGGGTGAGTAATAAAAAAGTTATAGCTAAAGGGCTGTTTTTAATACTGACCCCTTCAGGTCCCTTATTTTTCGGAATTTTTTTCCTCAGACCTTTTCCGGTCTGCGCATTTAGTCCCTCATAACAAGTACAAAATATAAAAATATTTGCTTGAAAACTGTTTAAGAAAACGTTACATGCGTGAATTCAATTTAACATAGAAACTCCCATAGACAATTTTCATTGGCTCATGAAACCGGAAGTACTAGACACTATTCAACAAAACTTGGAACATATCTTAATTACGTCTATTAACACAATATCCATCTTAATCATTTATTGAGCAAAGCGAGATAACTCTTGAAATTGAATTGCGATAAAGTTATCATTTTCAGACCCTTAAAACTCCTATAAGGAGTCAAAAAGTGCCCCCTCGGACCATATTTTTTATATTGCACTCTTTATGCTGAACTATAAACCGAAAAGATTTTAAAAATCGGATAAACAATGAAAACGTTACAGCTAAAGAGCCGTTTTTAATATTGACCCTTTCAGATCCCTTATTTTTTTGGATTTTTTTCCCAGGACCTTTTCCGGTCTGTGCATTAGGTCCCTTATTGCAAATACAAAATATAAAAATATTTGCTTCAAAACTGTTTGAGAAAACGTTACATGCGTGAATTTAATTTAACATAGAAACTCCCATAGACAATTTTCATCGGCTCATAAAACCGGAAGTACTCAAAACTATTCAATGAAACTTGGAGTATATCTTAATTACATCAATTTGAACAATATCTATCCGTCTTAGAACATTCCTAAGCTTTTCTGAGTTTTTTATTTTTTCATCCCCCCTTTTCTCAAGTTTGAGGCTTAAAATCTCAAAAGTGATAAGAGATAGAAACTCGCCGCCGGTTTACTTTTTAAACAACTCGACGTGGTTGATCTAACTGTAAAATTACAACGAATTTCCTTTAAAAATAAAAACAATATATTGATTCATTTAATTTCTACTATTTTGCTTGTGTGAACCGGAAGTACCGGAACCGGAAATCCAAAACCTTACATACTGGTGACATTTAAAAATGCTATAAGACTATAGTATAGTTATTTCTGAAATCCTTTCCGTTTTCAAAAAATGGCTGACGGAAATTCTGTCGAGAAAAAGAATAATAATAATAACTAGACCTATTTTTGTCTCCAACAAAAAGGAAGGGCTTTTCGACAGCCCTTAAAACCCCTTATTTAAATTTATCATATTTTCTCTCAGAATCTGTATATTCAAAATGAGGAAAATACCATGAGCATATACCCACACGTTAACATTTATGAAATCAAATGCCCAAAGAAAGACAACTTCAGAATTTTTTATCCAACTATATCGTTTGTTTCCTGAAATAAAAGTTCTAAAAATTCTTGCATAAGAAAGTACTCATTTAAGATTCAAGAGTTTTGGTATGCCAAAAGCTCTAATGCTAATCATTTATTGAGCAAAGCGAGATAACTCTTGAATTTTAATTTTTTTAAAATGTGATAAAGTTATCATTTTCAGGCCCTTAAAACCCCTATAAGGAGTCAAAAAGTGGCCCTTTGGACCAGATTTTTAAATTGTACTCTTTATTCTAAACTAATAATTGAAAAGAGTTTGAAAATTGGGTGAGTAATAAAAAAGTTATAGCTAAAGGGCTGTTTTTAATACTGACCCCTTCAGGTCCCTTATTTTTCGGAATTTTTTTCCTCAGACCTTTTCCGGTCTGCGCATTTAGTCCCTCATAACAAGTACAAAATATAAAAATATTTGCTTGAAAACTGTTTAAGAAAACGTTACATGCGTGAATTCAATTTAACATAGAAACTCCCATAGACAATTTTCATTGGCTCATGAAACCGGAAGTACTAGACACTATTCAACAAAACTTGGAACATATCTTAATTACGTCTATTAACACAATATCCATCTTAATCATTTATTGAGCAAAGCGAGATAACTCTTGAAATTGAATTGCGATAAAGTTATCATTTTCAGACCCTTAAAACTCCTATAAGGAGTCAAAAAGTGCCCCCTCGGACCATATTTTTTATATTGCACTCTTTATGCTAAACTATAAACCGAAAAGATTTTAAAAATCGGATAAACAATGAAAACGTTACAGCTAAAGAGCCGTTTTTAATATTGACCCTTTCAGATCCCTTATTTTTTAGAATTTTTTTCCCAGGACCTTTTCCGGTCTGTGCATTAGGTCCCTTATTGCAAATACAAAATATAAAAATATTTGCTTCAAAACTGTTTGAGAAAACGTTACATGCGTGAATTTAATTTAACATAGAAACTCCCATAGACAATTTTCATCGGCTCATAAAACCGGAAGTACTCAAAACTATTCAATGAAACTTGGAGTATATCTTAATTACATCAATTTGAACAATATCTATCCGTCTTAGAACATTCCTAAGCTTTTCTGAGTTTTTTATTTTTTCATCCCCCCTTTTCTCAAGTTTGAGGCTTAAAATCTCAAAAGTGATAAGAGATAGAAACTCGCCGCCGGTTTACTTTTTAAACAACTCGACGTGGTTGATCTAACTGTAAAATTACAACGAATTTCCTTTAAAAATAAAAACAATATATTGATTCATTTAATTTCTACTATTTTGCTTGTGTGAACCGGAAGTACCGGAACCGGAAATCCAAAACCTTACATACTGGTGACATTTAAAAATGCTATAAGACTATAGTATAGTTATTTCTGAAATCCTTTCCGTTTTCAAAAAATGGCTGACGGAAATTCTGTCGAGAAAAAGAATAATAATAATAATAATAATAATAAAACATCAGAATAACAATAGGTCTTTTCGACCGAAAGTCGAAAAGCCCTAATAATAATAATAAAACATCAGAATAACAATAGGTCTTTTCGACCGAAAGTCGAAAAGCCCTAATAATAATAACTAGACCTATTTTTGTCTCCAACAAAAAGGAAGGGCTTTTCGACAGCCCTTAAACCCCCTTATTTAAATTTATCATATTTTCTCTCAGAATCTGTATATTAAAAATTAGGAAAATATCATGAGCATATACCCACACGTTAACATTTAAGAAATTCAATGCTCAAAGAAAGACAACTTCAGAATTTTTTATCCAACTATATCGTTTGTTTCCTGAAATAAAAGTTCTAAAAATTCTTATATAAGAAAGTACTCATTTAAGATTCAAGAGTTTTGGTATGCCAAAAGCTCTAATGCTAATCATTCATTGAGCAAAGCGAGATAACTCTTGAAATTTAATTTTTTTAAAATGTGATAAAGTTATCATTTTCAGGCCCTTAAAACCCCTATAAGGAGTCAAAAAATGGCCCTTTGAACCATAATTTTAAATTAAACTCTTTATTTTAAACTAATAACTGAAAAGAGTTTGAAAATTGGATAAGTAATAAAAAAGTTATAGCTAAAGAGCTGTTTTTAATACTGACCCCTTCAGGTCCCTTATTTTTCGGAATTTTTTTTCCTCAGACCTTTTTCCGGTCTGCGCATTTAGTCCCTCATTACAAGTACAAAATATAAAAATATTTGCTTAAAAACTGTTTGAGAAAACGTTACATGCGTGAATTCAATTTAACATAGAAACTCCCATAGACAATTTTCATCGGCCCATAAAAACGGAAGTACTAAATACTATTCAATGAAACTTGGAATATATCTTAATTACGTCTATTAACACAATATCTATCCTAATCGTTTATTGAGCAAAGCGAGATAACTCTTAAAATTGAATTGTGATAAAGTTATCATTTTCAGACCCTTTAAACCCCTACAAGGAGTCAAAAAGTGCCCCCTCGGACCATATTTTTTAAATTGTACTCTTTATTCTGAACTATAAACCGAAAGGATTTTGAAAATCGGATAATCAATAAAAAAGTTACAGCTAAAGAGCCGTTTTTAATATTGACCCCTGGAGATCCCTTATTTTTCGGAATTTTTTTCCCAAGACCTCTTCCGGTCTGCGCATTAGGTCCCTAATTGCAAATACAAAATATAAAAATATTTGCTTGAAAACTGTTTGAGAAAACATTACATGCGTTAATTCAATTTAACATAGAAACTCCCATAGACAATTTTCATCGGCTCAGAAAACCGGAAGTACTCAATACTATTCAATGAAACTTGGAATATATCT
Source organism: Magallana angulata (assembly GCF_025612915.1). Lineage (NCBI taxonomy): Eukaryota > Metazoa > Mollusca > Bivalvia > Ostreida > Ostreidae > Magallana > Magallana angulata. Next base: position 243,528 of record NW_026441572.1, read on the forward strand.
TAATTACATCTATTTAAACAATATATATCCGTCTTAGAACATTCCTAAGCTTTACTGAGTTTTTTATTTTTTCATCCCCCCTTTTCTCAAGTTTGAGGCTTAAAATCTCAAAACTGATAAGAGATAGAAACTCGCCGCCTGTTTACTTTTTAAACAACTCGACATGGTTGATCTAACTGTAAAATTACAACGAATTTCCTTTAAAAATAAAAACAATATATTGATTCATTTAATTTCTACTATTTTGCTTGTGTAAACCGGAAGTACCGGAACCGGAAATCCAAAACCTTACATACTGGTGACATTAAAAAATGCTATAAGACTATAGTATAGTTATTTCTGAAATCCTTTCCGATTTCAAAAAATCGCTGACGGAAAATCTGTCGAGAAAAAGAATAATAATAATAATAATAATAAAACATCAGAATAACAATAGGTCTTTTCGACCGAAAGTCGAAAAGCCCTAATAATAATAATAATAAAACAACAGAATAACAATAGGTCTTTTCGACCGAAAGTCGAAAAGCCCTAATAACTAGAACTTTTTTTGTCTTCAACAAAAAGTAAGGGCTTTTCGACATCCCCTTTTCCTTTTTTGATTGTAAATGTCAGGTAAAATCGTATCTATATTTTATTTTAAAATTCTTCACCGCCTTGGTATTTATATAATCAGTTGCCTATTAGAAATATAACCTTATGAATAATGCAATGTCAAAAAAAGATAACTTCAGCACTTTAAAAGTAAATATACTTTTAATTTCTAAAAGAATATTTCCAAAAAATCATAAAAAAGTAAGTATTCCTTTCTCAAATAGAAAACGTGGTATGCCCAGAGTATTAATATTCTACATTCATTGAGCACAGCGAGATAACTCTTTCTAAATCACTTTTTCAACTTTTAAAAAGTTGCAATATTCACACCCTTAATACTCCTATAAGAAGTCAAAAAATGGCCCTACGGACCATAATTTTTAAATTGTACTCTTTACTCAAAACTTAAAACCGAAAAGATTTTAAGAATCGGATGAAAAGTAAAAAAGATACAGCTAATGGGTTGTTTTTAGCTTTGACCCCTCTAGATCCCTTATCTTTCAAAATTTTTATCTCAAAACATTTTCCGGTCTGCAAATTAGGTCCCTCAATATATATATTAAATATGGAAATACTTACTTGAAAACTGTTTGAGAAAAAGTGGCACGCGTGAATTCAGTTTAACATTAAAACACCCATAGACGATTTTTTATCAACTAATAAAACCGGAAGTTCTCAATTGTTTCAAACGAAACTTTACATATATGATAATTATGACAGTTTTAACATTTTCCGTTCTTCATTTGAAAAATTTGGTGGTTATTTCAATTTTCATTTTTTTCATCCCCCCTTTTTTCATAGTTTGAAGTCTAATATCTCAAAAACAGCAAGAGATACAAAAAAGTTGTCGCTTACGATTTTGTATATCATACTATGAAACATCTAAATCCAAAATTTCTTTGTTTAAAATCAAAAAATAAAATAGATACAAAGGTTCTTTTATTATTTTGTTTTTCGCATGTGTAAACCGGAAGTATACAGACCGGTAGTCCAAAAAAGGACATACGGGAGAACTAAACAATTGCTAAAAGAATCCAATATTAAATTTTTATTTTTGTGTTCTGTTTTCAAAAAATCCATGATGAAACTTTGTCGAGAAGAATAATAATAATAAAACAGAACGAAAACAATAGGTCTTTTCGACCGAAAGTCGAAAAGCCCTAATAACTAGAACTTTTTTGTCTTCAACAAAAAGTAAGGGCTTTTCGACAGCCCCAGTTTCCCTTTTTTATTTAAAGTGTCCAAAAAATATCTCTATTCTATTTCCAAATTTTCTAAACGCCTCGGTATAACCAGTTGCTTAGAGAGGAATTGATGAGTACTGCAGTGTGAAAAGAAAGATAACTCCAGAATTTAACAAGAAGCTACACCTGTAATATTCAGAAGAATATTTTCAAAAAATCATTCCAAAGTAAGTATTCATTCATTGCACGAAAAACTTGGTATGCTAAGAGTATTTGTTCTCTACATTCTTAGAGCAAAGCGAGATAACTCTTCCAAGAAAATTTTTTGAAATTTAAACAAGTTGTGATCTTTAGGCCCTTCAAACCCCTATAAGGAGTCAAAAAGTGGCCCCTCGGACCATAATTTTTAAATTGTACTTTTTATTCTGAACTATTAACCGAAATGATTTTGAAAATCGGATGAATAATAAAAAAGATACAGCTAAAGGGCTGTTTTTAATACTGATCCCTACAGATCCCTTATTTTTCAGAAGTTCTTTTCCAGGACCTTTTCCGGTCTGCGCATTAGGTCCCTTATTGCAAATACAAAATATAAAAATATTTGCTTGATAACTGTTTGAGAAAACGTTACACGCGTGATTTCAATTTAACATAGAAACTCCCATAGACAATTTTCATCGGCTCATAAAACCGGAAGTACTCAATACTTTTCAATGAAACTTTGACTATATATTAAATACTTCTATCCTATTTATATTCAGGCGTCAAATAATTTTTTAATGGTCATTTGAATTTTTTTTGTTTTTTCATCCCCCCTTTTCTAAAATTTAGGACTTAATATCTCAAAAACGGTAGGAGATAGAAAGTTGTCTACGCTTACAATTTTGTACAACTATTTATGATAAAGGTAATTCTTAAATTTGAGTGCTCTACATTAAAGAATAAACAAAGAATTGAGTTTCAAACATTTTTTGCAATTTTCCTTGTAAAAACCGTAAGTACCGGAACCGGATATCGAAAACCTTACATTTCATATAATGATATATTTGCTTTAAGACCAATGTGTACTTGTATCAGTATTTCTTCCAGTTTTCAAAAAATCGCTGACAGAAATTTGTCTTAAAATAATAATAATAATAAAAAAGACAAAAACAATAGGTCTTTTCGACCGAAAGTCGAAAAGCCCTAATAATAAAACATCAGAATAACAATAGGTCTTTTCGACCGAAAGTCGAAAAGCCCTAATTATAACTAGAACTTTTTTTGTCTTCAACAAAAAGTAAGGGCTTTTCGATAGCCCCATTATCCCTTTTTAATTAAATGTTCAAAAAAAATTATTCTCTTAATTATTTCCAAGTGTTCTAAACGCCTTTTTATCCCCAGTTGCTTAGATAGCAACTTATGAGTAGTGCAATGTGAAAAGAAAGATAACTCCAGAATTTTACAGGTAGCTACACTTCTAATTTCCAGAGGAATATTTTCAAAAAATCATATTGAAGTAAGTATTCATTCCTCGGACACAAAACTTGGTATGCCTATAGTATTTATGCTCTACATCCTTACAACAAAGCAAGATAACTCTTACTAAAAAAAAAATTTGAAATTTAAACAAGTGATGATCTTTGGGCTTTCCAAAACCCCTAAAAGGAGTCCAAAAGTGGCCCCTCGGACCATAATTTAAAGATTGTACTCTTTATTCTGAACAATAAACTGAAAAGATTTTGGAAATTAGATGAAAGGTAAAAAAGATACAGCTAAAGGGCTTTTTTGAACGTTGGCCCCTGCAGATCCCTTATTCTTTCGAATTGTCTACCCAAAAACTTTTCTGGTCTGCGCATTGGTTGTGTCATTATTAAAAAAAATGTTGAAATAATTACTCAAAAACTTTTTGAGAAAACGTGACACGCGTGATTTTAGTTTAACATTGAAACTCTCATAGACAATGTTTCATTGGCTCATAAAACCGGAAGTACTCAATATCTTTTATTCAAACTTGGAATATATGTTAAATAGTTCTATCTGAACAATGTTTTGGCGTCTTTTAAAATTTTGAAGGTTTTTAGAATTTTTTTTGGTTTTACATCCCCCCTTTTCTCAAGTTCGAGCCTTAATATCTCAAAAATGATAAGAGATAGAGGAATGCATACGCTTACGATTTTGTACAACTAGACAAGATGCATCTAATTCTTAAATTTGAATGCTCTAACTCAAAAAATAATAAAGATATTATGTTTCAATGAATTTTTAGTATTTTCCTTGTCAAAACCGGAAGTGCAGGAACCAGAGGTCCAAAACCTTACATACGCGTGTCATATAAAGGTGCTATAAGATTATAGCATTCTTGTTTTAATATGTTTTTCCGTTTTCAAAAAATCGCTGACGAAACTTTGTCGAGAATAAGAATAATAATAAACAGAAGAATAACAATAGGTCTTTTCGACCGAAAGTCGAAAAGCCCTAATAATAATAATAATAACTAGAACTTTTTTTGTCTTCAACAAAAAGTAAGGGCTTTTCGACAGCCCCATTATCCCTTTTTAATTAAATGTTCAAAAAAAAAATTATTCTCTCAGTTTTTTCCAAGTGTTCTAAACGCTTTGGTATCCCCAGTTGCTTGGATATGATCTTATGAGTAGTGCATTGTGAAAAGAAAGATAACTCCAGAATTTTACAGGTAGCTACACTTCTAATTTCCAGAGGAATATTTTCAAAAAATCATTTTGAAGTAAGTATTCATTCCTCGGACACAAAACTTGGTATGCCTGTAGTATGTATGCTCTACATTCTTACAACAAAGCGAGATAACTCTTACTAAAAAAAATTTGAAATTTCAACAAGTGATGATCTTTGGGCTTTCCAAACACCTATAAGGAGTCAAAAAGTGGCCCCTCGGAGCATAATTTTAAAATTGTACTCTTTATTACTAACAATAAACTGAAAAGATTTTGGAAATTAGATGAAAGGTAAAAAAGTTACAGCTAAAGGGCTGTCTTGAACGTTGGCCCCTGCAGTTCCCTTATTCTTTCGAATTGTCTACCCAAAAACTTTTCCGGTCTGCGCATTGGTTGTGTCATTATAAAAAAAAATGTTGTAATAATTACTCCAAAACTTTTTGAGAAAACGTGACACGCGTGATTTTAGTATAACATTGAAACTCCCATAGACAATTTTTCATAGGCTCATAAAACCGGAAGTACTCAATATCTTTTATTCAAAATTGGAATATATGTTAAATAGTTCTATCTGAACAATGTTTTGGCGTCTTATAAAAATTTGAATGTTTGAATTTTTTTTGGTTTTACATCCCCCCTTTTCTCAAGTTCGAGCCTTAATATCTCAAAAATGGTAAGAGATAGAGGAATGTCTATGCTTACGATTTTGTACAACTGGACAAGATGCATCTAATTCTAAAATTTGAATGCTCTAACTCAAAAAATAATAAAGATATTATGTTTCAATGGATTTTTAGTATTTTCCTTGTCAAAACCGGAAGTGCAGGAACCAGAGGTCCAAAACCTTACATACGCGTGTCATATAAAGGTGCTATAAGATTATAGCATTCTTGTTTTAATATGTTTTTCCGTTTTCAAAAAATCGCTGACGAAACTTTGTCGAGAATAAGAATAATAATAAACAGAAGAATAACAATAGGTCTTTTCGACCGAAAGTCGAAAAGCCCTAATAATAAAACATCAGAATAACAATAGGTCTTTTCGACCGAAAGTCGAAAAGCCCTAATAATAACTAGACCTATTTTTTTGTCTCCAACAAAAAGGAAGGGCTTTTCGACAGCCCTTAAAACCCCTTATTTAAATTTATCATAATATCTCTCAGAGTCTGTATATTAAAAATTAGGAAAATATCATGAGCATATACCCACACCTTAACATTTAAGAAATTAAATGCCCAAAGAAAGACAACTTCAGAATTTTTTATCCAACTATATCGTTTGTTTCCTGAAATAAAAGTTCTTAAAATTCATATATAAAAAAGTACTCATTTAAGATTCAAATGTTTTGGTATGCCTAAAGCTCTAATGCTATTCATTCATTGAGCAAAGCGAGGTAACTCTTGAATTTTAATTTTTAAAAATGTGATAAAGTTATCTTTTTCAGGCCCTTAAAACCCCTATAAGGAGTCAAAAAGTGGCCCTTTGGACCATAATTTTTAAATTGTACTCTTTATTTTAAACTAATAACTGAAAAGAGTCTGAAAATTGGATGAGTAATAAAAAAGTTATAGCTAAAGGGCTGTTTTAAATACTGACCCATTCAGGTCCCTCAATTTTCAGAATTTTTTTCCTAAAACCTTTTCCGGTCTGCGCATTAGGTCCCTCATCACAAGTACAAAATATAAAAACATTTGCTTAAAAACTGTTTGAGAAAACGTTACATGCATGAATTCAATTTAACATAGAAACTCCCATAGACAATTTTCATCGGCTCATAAAACCGGAAGTACTCGATACCATCCAATGAAACTTTGAATATATCTTAATTACGTCTATTAACACAATATCTATCCTAATCATTAATTGAGCAAAGCGAGATAACTCTTGAAATTGAATTCTGATAAAGTTATCAGTTTCAGACCCTTAAAACCCTTTTAAGGAGTCAAAAAGTGCCCCCTCGGACCCTATGTTTTAAATTGTACTCTTTATTCTGAACTATAAACCGAAAAGATTTTGAAAATCGGATAAACAATGAAAAAGTTACAGCAAAAGGACCGATTTTAATATTGACCCCTTTAGATCCCTTATTTTTTAGAATTGATTTTCCAGGACCTTTTCCGGTCTGTGCATAAGGTCCCTTATTGCAAATACAAAATATAAAAATATTTGCTTGAAAACTGTTTGAGAAAACGTTACATGCGTGAATTTAATTTATTATAGAAACTCCCATAGACAATTTTCATCGGCTCATAAAACCGGAAGTACTCAATACTATTCAATGAAACTTAGAATATATCTTACTTACATCTATTTGAACAATATATATCCGTCTTAGAACATTCCTAAGCTTTTTTGAATTTTTTATTTTTTCATCCCCCCTTTTCTCAAATTTGAGGCCTAAAATTTCAAAACTGATAAGAGATAGAGACTCGCCGCCATTTACTTTTTAAACAACTCGACATGGTTGATCTAACTGTAAAATTACAACGAATTTCCTTTAAAAATAAAAACAATATATTGATTTTTTTAATATCTACTATTTTGCTTGTGTGAACCGGAAGTACCGGAACCGGAAATCCAAAACCTTACATACTGGTGACATTTAAAAATGCTATTAGACTATTGTATAGTTATTTCATAAATCCTTTCCGTTTAAAAAAAATCGCTGACGGAAATTCTGTCGAGAAAAAGAATAATAACTAGACCTATTTTTGTCTCCAACAAAAAGGAAGGGCTTTTCGACAGCCTTAACACCCCTTATTTAAATTTATGATATTTTCTCTCAAAATATGTATTTCAAAAATTAAAAAAAATATCATGAGCATATACCCACACGTTAACATTTAAGAAATTGAATGCCCAAAGAAAGACAACTGCAGAATTTTTTATCCAACTACATCGTTTATTTGTTGAAAAAAAAGTTCTTAAAATTCATATATAAGAAAGTACTTATTCAAGATTCAAGTGTGTTGGTATTCCAAAATCTCTAATGCTATTCATTCATTGAGCAAAGCGAGATAACTCTTGAATTTTAATTTTTAGAAATGTGATAAAGTTATCATTTTCAGGCCCTTATAACCCCTATAAGGAGTCAAAAAGTGGCCCTTTGGACCATGATTTTTAAATTGTACTCTTTATTCTAAAATAATAACTGAAAAGAGTTGGAAAATTGGATGAGTAATAAAAAAGTTATAGCTAAAGGGCTGTTTTTAATACTGACCCCTTCAGGTCCCTCAATTTTTAGAATTTTTTTCCTAAAACCTTTTCCAAGATGCGCATTTAGTCCCTCATTACAATTACAAAATATAAAAATATTTGCTTAAAAACTCTTTGAGAAAACGTTACATGCGTGAATTCAATTTAACATAGGAACTGCCATAGACAATTTTCATCGGCTCATAAAACCGGAAGTACTCAATACTATTCAATGAAACTTTGAATATATCTTAAATACGTCTATTTAAACAATATATATTTATTGAGCAAAGCGAGATAACTCTTAAAATTTAATTTTTTTGAATTGTGATAAAGTTATCATTTTCAGACCCTTAAAACCCCTATAAGGAGTCAAAAAGTGCCCCCTCGGACCATATTTTTTAAATTGTACTCTTTATTTTGAACTATAAAGCGAAAAGATTTTGAAAATCAGATAAACAATAAAAAAGTTACAGCTAAAGGCCGTTTTTACTATTGACCCCTCCAGATCCCTTATTTTTTTTGATTTTTTTCCAGTGACTTTTTCCGGTCTGTGCATTAGGTCCCTTATTGCAAATACAAAATATAAAAATATTTGCTGAAAAACTGTTTGAGAAATCGTTACATGCGTGAATTCAATTTAACATAGAAACTCCCATAGACAATTTTCATCGGCTCTCAAATCCGGAAGTACTCACTACTTTTCAATGAAACTTGAAGTATATCTTAATTAGATCTATTTAAACAATATATTTCCGTCTTATAACATTCCTAAGCTTTTCTGAGTTTTTTATTTTTTCATCCCCCCTTTTCTCAAGTTTGAGGCCTAAAATCTCAAAACTGATAAGAGATAGAAACTCGCTTCCGGTTTACTTTTTAAACAACTCGACATGGTTGATCTAACTGTAAAATAACAACGAATTTCCTTTAAAAATAAAAACAATATATTGTTTCATTTAAATTCTACTATTTTGCTTGTGTAAACCGGAAGTACCGGAACCGGAAATCCAAAACCTTACATACTGGTGACATTTAAAAATGCTATAAGACTATTGCATAGTTATTTCTGAAATCCTTTCCGTTTTCAAAAAATCGCTGACGGAAAATCTGTCGAGAAAAAGAATAATAATAATAATAATAATAATAATAACTAGACCTATTTTTGTCTCCAACAAAAAGGAAGGGCTTTTTGACAGCCCTTTAAACCCCTTATTTAAATTTATCATAGTTTCTGTCAGAATCTGTATATTAAAAATTAGGAAAATATCATGACCATATACCCACACGTTAACATTTAAGAAATTAAATGCCCAAAGAAAGACAACTTCAGAATTTTTAATCCAACTATATCGTTTCTTTTCCTGAAATAAAAGTTCTAAAAATTCATATATTAGAAAGCACTCATTTAAGATTGAAGAGTTTTGGTATGCCAAAAGCTCTAATACTAAACATTCATTGAGCAAAGCGATATAACTCTTGAATTCTAATTCTTTTTAAATGTGATAAAGTTATCATTTTCAGGCCCTTAAAACCCCTCTAAGGAGTAAAAAAGTGGCCCTTTTGACCATGATTTTGAAATTGTACTCTTTATTCTAAACTAATAACTGAAAAGAGTTTGAAAATTGGATGAGTAATAAAAAAGTTATAGCTAAAGGGCTGTTTTTAATACTGACCCCTTCAGGTCCCTTATTTTTCGGAATTTTTTTCCTAAAACCTTTTCCGGTCTTTGCATCTAGTCCCTCATTACAAGTACAAAATATAAAAATATTTGTTTCAAAACTGTTTGAGAAAACGTTACATGCGTGAATCCAATTTAACATAGAAACTCCCATAGACAATTTTCATTGGCTCATAAAACCGGAAGTACTAGACACTATTCAACAAAACTTGAAATATATCTTAATTACGTCTATTAACACAATATCTATCCTAATCATTTATTAAGCAAAGCGAGATAACTCTTGAAAATTGAATTAAGATAAAGTTATCATTTTCAGACCCTTAAAATCCCTATAAGGAGTCAAAAAGTGCCCCCTCGGACCATGATTTTTATATTGTACTCTTTATTCTGAACTTTAAACCGAAGAGAATTTGAAAATCGGATAAACAATAAAAAAGTTACAGCTAAAGAGCCGTTTTTAATATTGACCCCTCCAGGTCCCTTATTTTTCGGAATTTTTTTCCCAAGACCTTTTCCGGTCTGCGCATTAGGTCCCTTATTGCAAATACAAAATATAAAAATATTTGCTTGAAAACTGTTTGAGAAAACGTTACATGCGTGAATTCAATTTAACATAGAAACTCCCATAGACAATTTTCATCGGCTCATAAAACCGGAAGTACTCGACACTATTCAATGAAACTTGGAATATATCTTGATTACATCTATTTAAACAATATATATCCGTCTGAGAACATTCCTAAGCTTTTCTGAGTTTTTTATTTTTTCATCCCCCCTTTTCTCAAGTTTGAGGCCTAAAATCTCAAAACTGATAAGAGATAGAAACTCGCCGCCGCTTTACTATTAAAACAACTCGACATGGTTGATCTAACTCTAAAATTACAATGAATTTCCTTTAAAAATAAAAACAATATATTGATTCATTTAATTTCTACTATTTTGCTTGTGTAAAGCGGAAGTACCGGAACCGGAAATCCAAAACCTTACATACTGGTGACATTTAAAAATGCTAAAAGACTATTTTATAGTTATTTCTAAAATCCTTTCCGTTTTAAAAAAATCGCTGACGGAAAATCTGTCGAGAAAAAGAAAAATAATAATAAAACATCAGAATAACAATAGGTCTTTTCGACCGAAAGTCGAAAAGCCCTAATAAAACAACAGAATAACAATAGGTCTTTTCGACCGAAAGTCGAAAAGCCCTAATAATAATAATAATAACTAGACCTATTTTTGTCTCCAACAAAAAGGAAGGGCTTTTCGACAGCCCTTAAAACCCCTTATTTAAATTTATCATATTTTCTCTCAGAATCTGTATATTCAAAATGAGGAAAATATCATGAGCATATACCCACACGTTAACATTTAAGAAATTAAATGCCCAAAGAAAGACAACTTCAGAATTTTTTATCCAACTATATCGTTTGTTTCCTGAAATAAAAGTTCTAAAAATTCTTATATAAAAAAGTACGCATTTAAGATTCAAGAGTTTTGGTATGCCAAAAGCTCTAATGCTAATCATTCATTGAGCAAAGCGAGATAACTCTTGAATTTTAATTTTTTTAAAATGTGATAAATTTATCATTTTCAGGCCCTTAAAACCCCTATAAGGAGTCAAAATTGGCCCTTTGGACCATAGTTTTTAAATTAAACTCCTTATTTTAAACTAATAACTGAAAAGAGTTTGAAAATTGGGTGAATAATAAAAAAGTTATAGCTAAAGGGCTGTTTTTAATATTGACCCCTTCAGGTCCCTTATTTTCCGGAATTTTTTTCCTCAGACCTTTTCCAGTCTGCGCATTAGGTCTCTCATTACAAGTACAAAATATAAAAATTTTTGCTTAAAAACTGTTCGAGAAAACGTTACATGCGTGAATTCAATTTAACATAGAAACTCCCATAGACAATTTTCATCGGCTCATAAAACCGGAAGTACTCGATACCATCCAATGAAACTTTGAATATATCTTAATTACGTCTATTTAAACAATATCTATCCTAATCATTTATTGAGCAAAGCGAGATAACTCTTGAAATTGAATTCTGATAAAGTTATCAGTTTCAGACCCTTTAAACCCTTATAAGGAGTCAAAAAGTGCCCCCTCGGACCATATTTTTTAAATTGTACTCTTTATTCTGAAATAGAAACCGAAAAGATTTTGAAAATCGGATAAACAATGAAAAAGTTACAGCAAAAGGACCGATTTTAATATTGACCCCTTTAGATCCCTTATTTTTTAGAATTGTTTGTCCAGGACCTTTTCCGGTCTGCGCATAAGGTCCCTTATTGCAAATACAAAATATAAAAATATTTGCTTGAAAACTGTTTGAGAAAACGTGACATGCGTGAATTTAATTTAACATAGAAACTCCCATAGACAATTTTCATCGGCTCATAAAACCGGAAGTACTCAATACTATTCAATGAAACTTGGAATATATCTTAATTACATCTATTTGAACAATATATATCCGTCTTAGAACATTCCTAAGCTTTTCTGAATTTTTTATTTTTTCATCCCCCCTTTTCTCAAGTTTGAGGCCTAAAATCTCAAAACTGATAAGAGATAGAAACTCGCCGCCGCTTTACTTTTCAAACAACTCGACATGGTTGATTTAACTGTAAAATTACAACGAATTTCCTTTAAAAATAAAAACAATATATTGATTTATTTAATATCTACTATTTTGCTTGTGTGAACCGGAAGTACCGGAACCGGAAGTCCAAAACCTTACATACTGGTGACATTTAAAAATGCTATAAGACTATTGTATAGTTATTTCATAAATCCTTTCCGTTTTCAAAAAATCGCTGACGGAAATTCTGTCGAGAAAAAGAATAATAATAACTAGACCTATTTTTGTCTCCAACAAAAAGGAAGGGCTTTTCGACAGCCCTTAAAACCCCTTATTTAAATTTATCATATTTTCTCTCAGAATCTGTATATTCAAAATGAGGAAAATACCATGAGCATATACCCACACGTTAACATTTATGAAATCAAATGCCCAAAGAAAGACAACTTCAGAATTTTTTATCCAACTATATCGTTTGTTTCCTGAAATAAAAGTTCTAAAAATTCTTGCATAAGAAAGTACTCATTTAAGATTCAAGAGTTTTGGTATGCCAAAAGCTCTAATGCTAATCATTTATTGAGCAAAGCGAGATAACTCTTGAATTTTAATTTTTTTAAAATGTGATAAAGTTATCATTTTCAGGCCCTTAAAACCCCTATAAGGAGTCAAAAAGTGGCCCTTTGGACCAGATTTTTAAATTGTACTCTTTATTCTAAACTAATAATTGAAAAGAGTTTGAAAATTGGGTGAGTAATAAAAAAGTTATAGCTAAAGGGCTGTTTTTAATACTGACCCCTTCAGGTCCCTTATTTTTCGGAATTTTTTTCCGCAGACCTTTTCCGGTCTGCGCATTTAGTCCCTCATAACAAGTACAAAATATAAAAATATTTGCTTGAAAACTGTTTAAGAAAACGTTACATGCGTGAATTCAATTTAACATAGAAACTCCCATAGACAATTTTCATTGGCTCATGAAACCGGAAGTACTAGACACTATTCAACAAAACTTGGAACATATCTTAATTACGTCTATTAACACAATATCCATCTTAATCATTTATTGAGCAAAGCGAGATAACTCTTGAAATTGAATTGCGATAAAGTTATCATTTTCAGACCCTTAAAACCCCTATAAGGAGTCAAAAAGTGCCCCCTCGGACCATATTTTTTATATTGCACTCTTTATGCTGAACTATAAACCGAAAGAATTTTGAAAATCGGATAAACAATAAAAAAGTTACAGCTAAAGAGCCGTTTTTAATATTGACCCTTTCAGATCCCTTATTTTTTAGAATTTTTTTCCCAGGACCTTTTCCGGTCTGTGCATTAGGTCCCTTATTGCAAATACAAAATATAAAAATATTTGCTTCAAAACTGTTTGAGAAAACGTTACATGCGTGAATTTAATTTAACATAGAAACTCCCATAGACAATTTTCATCGGCTCATAAAACCGGAAGTACTCAAAACTATTCAATGAAACTTGGAGTATATCTTAATTACATCTATTTGAACAATATCTATCCGTCTTAGAACATTCCTAAGCTTTTCTGAGTTTTTTATTTTTTCATCCCCCCTTTTCTCAAGTTTGAGGCTTAAAATCTCAAAACTGATAAGAGATAGAAACTCGCCGCCACTTTACTTTTTAAACAACTCGACATGGTTGATCTAACTCTAAAATTACAACGAATTTCCTTTAAAAATAAAATCAATATATTGATTCATTCAATTTCTACTATTTTGCTTGTGTAAACCGGAAGTACCGGAACCGGAAATCCAAAACCTTACATACTGGTGACATTTAGAAATGCTATAAGACTAATGTATTGTTTTTTCTAAAATCCTTTCCGTTTTCAAAAAATCGCTGACGGAAATTCTGTCGAGAAAAAGAATAATAATAACTAGACCTATTTTTGTCTCCAACAAAAAGGAAGGGCTTTTCGACAGCCCTTAAAACCCCATAATTAAATTTATCATATTTTCTCTCAGAATCTGTATATTAAAAATTAGCAAAATATCATGAGCATATACCCACACGTTAACATTTCAGAAATTAAATGCCCAAAGAAAGACAACTTCAGAATTTTTTATCCAACTATATCGTTTGTTTCCTGAAATAAAAGTTCTAAAAATTCATATATAAGAAAGTACTCATTTAAGATTCAAGAGTTTTGGTATGCCAAAAGCTCTAATGCTAATTATTCATTGAGCAAAGCGAGATAACTCTTGAATTTTAATTTTTTGGAATGTGATAAAGTTATCATTTTCAGACCCTTAAAACCCCTATAAGGAGTCAAAAAGTGCCCCCTCGGACCATATTTTTTAAATTGTACTCTTTATTCCAAACTATAAACCGAAAAGATTTTGAAAATCGGATAAACAATAAAAAAGTTACAGCTAAAGGGCCGTTTTTGATATTGACCCCTTTAGATCCCTTATCGTTTAGAACTTTTTTCCCAGGACCTTTTCCGGTCTGCGCATAAGGTCCCTTATTGCAAATACAAAATATAAAAATATTTGCTTGAAAACTGTTTGAGAAAACGTTACATGCGTGAATTCATTTTAACATAGAAACTCCCATAGACATTTTTCATCGGCTCATAAAACCGGAAGTACTCAATACTATTCAATGAAACTTGGAATATATCTTAATTACATCTATATAAACAATATATATCCGTCTAAGAACATTCCTGAGCTTTTCTGAGTTTTTTATTTTTTCATCCCCCCTTTTCTCAAGTTTGAGGCCTCAAATCCCAAAACTGATAAGAGATAGAAACTTGCCGCCGGTTTACTTTTTAAACAACTCGACATGGTTGATCTAACTCTAAAATTACAACGAATTTCCTTTAAAAATAAAAACAATATATTGATTCATTTAATTTCTACTTTTTTGCTTGTGTAAACCGGAAGTACCGGAACCGGAAGTCCAAAACCTTACATACTGGTGACATTTAAAAATGCTATAATACTATTGTATAGTTATTTCATAAATCCTTTTCGTTTTAAAAAAATCGCTGACGGAAAATCTGTCGAGAAAAAGAATAATAATAACTAGAACTTTTTTTGTCTTCAACAAAAAGTAAGGGCTTTTCGACAGCCCCATTATCCCTTTTTAATTAAATGTTCAAAAAAAAATTAGTCTCTAAGTTTTTTCCAAGTGTTCTAAACGCCTTGGTATCCCTAGTTGCTTGGATATTATCTTATAAGTAGTGCAATGTGAAAAGAAAGATAACTCCAGAATTTTACAGGTAGCTACACTTCTAATATCCAGAGGAATATTTTCAAAAAATCATTTTGAAGTAAGTATTTATTCTTCGGACACAAAACTTGGTATGCCTATAGTATGTATGCTCTTCCTTCTTACAACAAAGCGAGATAACTCTTACTAAAAAAAAATTTGAAATTTAAACATGTGATGATCTTTGGGCTTTCCAAACCCCTATAAGGACTCAAAAAGTGGCCCCTCGGAGCATAATTTTAAGATTGTACTCTTTATTCTGAACAATAAACTGAAAAGATTTTGGAAATTAGATGAAAGGTAAAAAAGTTACAGCTAAAGGGCTGTTTTTAACGTTGGCCCCTGCAGATCCCTTATTCTTTCGAATTGTCTACCCAAAAACTTTTCCGGTCTGCGCATTGATTGTGTCATTATTAGAAAAAAATGTTGTTATAATTACCCAAAAACTTTTTGAGAAAACGTGACACGCGTGATTTTAGTTTAACATTGAAACTCCCATAGACAATTTTTCATAGGCTCATAAAACCGGAAATACTGAATATTTTTTATATAAACTTGGAATATATGTTAAATTGTTGTATCTGAACAATGTTTTGGCGTCTCATAAAATTTGAAGGTTATTTGAATTTTTTGGGTTTTACATCCCCCCTTTTCTCAAGTTCGAGCCTTAATATCTCAAAAATGGTAAGAGATAGAGGAATGCCTACGCTTACAATTTTGTACAGCTGGACAAGATGCATCTAATTCTTAAATTTGAATGCTCTAACTCAAAAAATAATAAAGATATTATGTTTCAATGAATTTTTAGTATTTCCCTTGTCAAAACCGGAAGCGCCGGAACCGGAAGTCCAAAACCTT
The DNA here is from genome assembly GCF_025612915.1 of Magallana angulata. Classification (NCBI taxonomy): domain Eukaryota; kingdom Metazoa; phylum Mollusca; class Bivalvia; order Ostreida; family Ostreidae; genus Magallana; species Magallana angulata. The sequence continues at coordinate 259,525 of NW_026441572.1, forward strand.
ACATACGCGTGTCATATAAAGGTGCTATAAGATTATAGCATACTTGTTTTAATATGTTTTTCCGTTTTCAAAAAATCGCTGACGAAACTTTGTCGAGAATAAGAATAATAATAAACAGAAGAATAACAATAGGTCTTTTCGACCGAAAGTCGAAAAGCCCTAACTAGACCTATTTTTGTCTCCAACAAAAAGGAAGGGCTTTTCGACAGCCCTTAAAACCCCTTATTTAAATTTATCATATTTTCTCTCAGAATCTTTATATTCCAAATTAGGAAAATATCATGAGCATATACCCACAAGGTAATGTTCAAGAAATTAAATGCCCAAAGAAAGACAACTTCAGAATTTTTTATCCAACTATATCGTTTGTTTCCTGAAATAAAAGTTCTAAAAATTCATATATAAGAAAGTACTCATTTAAGATTCAAGAGTTTTGGTATGCCAAAAGCTCCAATGCTAATCATTCATTGAGCAAAGCGAGATAACTCTTGAATTTAAATTTTTTGGAATGTGATAAAGTTATCATTTTCAGACCCTTAAAACCCCTATAAGGAGTCAAAAAGTGCCCCCTCGGACCATATTTTTTGAATTGTACTCTTTATAATGAACTATAAACCGAAAAGATTTTGAAAATCGGATAAACAATAAAAAAGTTACAGCTAAAGGGCCGTTTTTGATATTGACCCCTTTAGATCCCTTATCGTTTAGAACTTTTTCCCCAGGACCTTTTCCGGTCTGCGCATAAGGTCCCTTATTGCAAATACAAAATATAAAAATATTTGCTTGAAAACTGTTTGAGAAAACGTTACATGCGTGAATTCATTTTAACATAGAAACTCCCATAGACATTTTTCATCGGCTCATAAAACCGGAAGTACTCAATACTATTCAATGAAACTTGGAATATATCTTAATTACATCTATATAAACAATATATATCCGTCTAAGAACATTCCAGAGCTTTTCTGAGTTTTTTATTTTTTCATCCCCCCTTTTCTCAAGTTTGAGGCCTAAAATCTCAAAACTGATAAGAGATAGAAACTTGCCGCCGCTTTACTTTTTAAACAACTCGACATGGTTGATCTAACTCTAAAATTACAACGAATTTCCTTTAAAAATAAAAACAATATATTGATTCATTTAATTTCTACTTTTTTGCTTGTGTAAACCGGAAGTACCGGAACCGGAAGTCCAAAACCTTACATACTGGTGACATTTAAAAATGCTATAATACTATTGTATAGTTATTTCATAAATCCTTTTCGTTTTAAAAAAATCGCTGACGGAAAATCTGTCGAGAAAAAGAATAATAATAATAATAATAAAACATCAGAATAACAATAGGTCTTTTCGACCGAAAGTCGAAAAGCCCTAATAATAATAACTAGACCTATTTTTGTCTCCAACAAAAAGGAAGGGCTTTTCGACAGCCCTTAAAACCCCTTATTTAAATTTATCATATTTTCTCTCAGAATCTGTGTATTAAAAATTAGGAAAATATCTTGAGCATATACCCACACGTTAACTTTTAAGAAATTAAATGCCCAAAGATAGACAACTTCAGAATTTTTATCCAACTATATCGTTTGTTTCCTCATATAAAAGTTCTCAAATTTCTTATATAAGAAAGTACTCATTTAAGATTCAAGAGTTTTGGTATGCCAAAAGCTCTAATGCTAATCATTCATTGAGCAAAGCGAGATAACTCTTGAATTTTAATTTTTTTCAAATGTGATAAAGTTATCATTTTCAGGCCCTTAAAACCCCTATAAGGAGTCAAAAAGTGGCCCTTTTGACCATAATTTTTGAATTGTCTCTTTATTTTAAACTAATAACTGAAAAGAGTTTAAAAATTGGGTGATGATAAAAAACTTATAGCTAAAAGGCTGTTTTTAATACTGACTCCTTCATGTCCCTTATTTTTCGGAATTTTTTTCCTCAGACCTTTTCCTGTCTGTGCATTTAGTCCCTCATTACAAGTACAAAATATAAAAATATTTGCTTAAAAACTGTTTGAGAAAACGTTACATGCGTGATTTCAATTTAACATAGAAACTCCCGTAGACAATTTTCATTGGCTCATAAAACCGGAAGTACTAGACACTATTCAACGAAACTTGAAATATATCTTAATTACGTCTATTAACACAATATCTATCCTAATCATTTATTAAGCAAAGCGAGATAACTCTTGAAAATTGAATTTCGATAAAGTTATCATTTTCAGACCCTTAAAACCCCTATAAGGAGTCAAAAAGTGCCCCCTTGGACCATAATTTTTTTATTGTACCCTTTATTCTGAACTATAAACCGAAAAGAATTTGAAAATCGGATAAACAATAAAAAAGTTACAGCTAAAGAGCCGTTTTTAATATTGACCCCTCCAGGTCCCTTATTTTTCGGAATTTTTTTCCCAAGACCTTTTCCGGTCTGCGCATTAGGTCCCTAATTGCACATACAAAATATAAAAATATTTGCTTGAAAACTGTTTGAGAAAACGTTACATGCGTGAATTTAATTTAACATAGAAACTCTCATAGACAATTTTCATCGGCTCATAAAACCGGAAGTACTCAATACTATTCAATGAAACTTGGAATATATCTTAATTACATCTATTTAAACAATATATATCCGTCTTAGAACATTCCTAAGCTTTTCTGAGTTTTTTATTTTTTCATCCCCCCTTTTCTCAAGTTTGAGGCCTAAAATCTCAAAACTGGGAAGAGATAGAAACTCGCCGCCGGTTTACTTTTTAAACAACTCGACATGATTGATCTAACTCTAAAATTACAACGAATTTCCTTTAAAAATAAAAACAATATATTAATTCATTTAATTTCTAGTATTTTGCTTGTGTAAACCGGAAGTACCGGAACCGGAAATCCAAAACCTTACATACTGGTGACATTTAAAAATGCTATAAGACTATTGCATAGTTATTTCTGAAATCCTTTCCGTTTTCAAAAAATCGATGACGGAAAATCTGTCGAGAAAAAGAAAAATAACTAGAACTTTTTTTGTCTTCAACAAAAAGTAAGGGCTTTTCGACAGCCCTAGTTTCCTTTTTTTTTTTTAAATGTTTAAAAAATTTTGTCTGATCTATTTCCATATTTTCTGAACACCTTGGTATAACCAGTTGCTTAGATATGAATTCATGGGTAGTGCAGTGTGAAAAGAAAGATAACTCCAGAACTTAACAAGTAGCTACACATCAAATTTCCAGAAGAATATTTTCAAAAAAATCATTTCAAAGTAACTATTCAGTCCTTGGACGCAAAACTTGGTATTCTAAGAGTATTTGTGCTTAATATTCTTAGAAAAAAGCGAGTTAACTCTTCCAAAAAATAATTTTGAAATTTAAAAAAGTTGTGATCTTTAGGCCCTTCAAACCCCTATAGGGAGTAAGAATGTGGCCTCTCGGACCATAATTTTTAAATTGCACTCTTTATTCTGAACTATTAACCGAAAAGATTTTGAAAATTGGATAAATAATAAAAAAGATACAGCTAAAGAGCTGTTTTTAGTACTGACCCCTACAGATCCCTTATTTTTCAAAAGTTCTTTTCCAGGACCTTTTCCGGTCTGCGCATAATGTCCCTTATTGCAAATATCAAATACAAAAATATTTGCTTGATAACTGTTTGAGAAAACGTTACACGCGTGAATTCAATTTAACATAGAAACTCCCATAGACAATTTTCATCGGCTCATAAAACCGGAAGTACTCAATACTATTCAATGAAACTTAAAATATATCTTAATTACGTCTATTTAAACAATATCTATCCGTTTTGTAGCATTCCTAAGCTTTTTCTGAATTTTTTGTTTTGTCACCCCCCTTTTCTCAAGTTAGAGGCCTAAAATCTCAAAACTGATAAGAGATAGAAACTCGCTTCTACTAAACTTTTTAAACAACTCAACAAGGTTGATCTAACTCTAAAATTACAACGAAATTCCTCAAGAAATAAAAACAATATATTGATTCTTTTTATTTCTTGTATTTTGCTTGTGTAAACCGGAAGTACCGGAACCAGAAGTCCAAAAGGGGACATACGCGTGCCATTTAGAAATGCTATTAGTCCATGCCATAATTGTTTCAATATTCCTTTCTGTTTTTTAAAAATCGCTGACGAAAGTTTGTCGAGAAATAAAAAATAATAATAAAACAGAAGAATAACAATAGGTCTTTTCGACCGAAAGTCGAAAAGCCCTAATAATAATAAAACATCAGAATAACAATAGGTCTTTTCGACCGAAAGTCGAAAAGCCCTAACTAGACCTATTTTTGTCTCCAACAAAAAGGAAGGGCTTTTCGACAGCCCTTAAAACCCCTTATTTAAATTTATCATATTTTCTCTCAGAATCTGTATATTCAAAATTAGGAAAATATCATGAGCATATACCCACACGTTAACATTTAAGAAATTAAATGCCCAAAGAAAGACAACTTCAGAATTTTTTATCCAACTATAGTGTTTGTTTCCTATAATAAAAGTCCTAAAAATTCATATTTAGGAAAGTACTCATTTAAGATTCAAGAATGTTAGTATGCCAAAAGCTCTAATGCTAATCATTCATTGAGCAAAGCGAGATAACTCTTGAAATTTAATTTTTTTGAAATGTGATAAAGTTGTCATTTTCAGGCCCTTAAAACCCCTATAAGGAGTCATAAAGTGCCCCCTCGGACCATATTTTTAAAATTGTACTCTTTATTCTGAACTATAAACCGAAAAGATTTTGAAAATCAGATAAACAATAAAAAAGTTACAGCTAAAGGACCGTTTTTAATATTGACCCCTTCAGATCCCTTATTTTTTCGAATTTTTTTCCCAGAACCTTTTCCGGTCTGCGCATTAGGTCACCCATTGCAAATACAAAATATAAAAATATTTGCTTAAAAACTGTTTGAGAAAACGTTACATGCGTGAATTCAATTTAACATAGAAACTCCCATAGACAATTTTCATCGGCTCATAAAACCGGAAGTACTCAATACTATTCAATGAAACTTGGAATATATCTTAATCACATCTGTCTAAACAATATATATCCGTCTTAGAACATACCTAAGCTGTTCTAGGTTTTTTATTTTTTCATCCCCCCTTTTCTCAAGTTTGAGGCCTAAAATCTCAAAACTGATAAGAGATAGAAACTCGCCGCCGGTTTACTTTTTAAACAACTCGACATGGTTGATCTAACTCTAAAATTACAACGAATTTCCTTTAAAAATAAAAACAATATATTGATTCATTTAATTTCTACTATTTTGCTTGTGTGAACCGGAAGTACCGGAACCGGAGGTCCAAAACCTTACATACTGGTGACATTTTAAAATGCTATAAGACTATTGTATAGTTATTTCTGAAATCCTTTCCGTTTAAAAAAAAACGCTGACGGAAATTCTGTCGAGAAAAAGAATAATAATAATAACTAGAGCAAAGCTCGTTGCAAAGCAACGAGTGGGTCTTCCGTCAATGTTAGAAGAAAAGCTGGAAGCTTCTGTAAGAAGCAGAGCTCTTAAACCAACAACAAGAGTAACTAAAAGAAAAAAATGAAATAAATCGAATTATTCCTGGTACGACTTAACAAAATACGAATGATTTTAAGTACGACTTAACAAAAACTTTTCCGATTTCAACTACAACTTAACAAAAAAAATTCCGAATGTGTTACAGTACGACTTAACAAATATTTTTGGTACGAGTTAATTTTACTTTTAACATTACGCTATTTTTTAAACCAAGGACGCGGAATCAAAATTTCCGGAAAAATCAATTTTTAAACCCCAATATCTCTGTAATGCGTCGTCCGATTTTAAAACGGATTTCAGTGTTACATTCAGCTTAATAAGCTCTACAAAACACATATTCATTTTTGATTTGATCAGAAAATTCATTTTTTCGAAAAATTTGTTTCACTTCCGGTTTCGACCGGAAGTGACAAATTTTCATTTCCAGCCGTATTACAGAGGTTAATCGACCAAATCATAACCATTGAAAATTTCAAGCCTCTATCTTTAAGCGTTTTCGAGAAAGGCCGCGGACAAAATGACTTTTTGAAATTTTTTAAAATGACGTAACGTAAAAACGGAAGTGACGTGGTCAAGAAAACTTTAACATCTTTGCGGGATAATAGTTTCACATAATCTCTAAAAATTTCATCAAAATCGGTTAGAAACGTTTTGAGTTATAAAGCCGAGAAGGAGTCAGAAAAAAAAGAAAAAGTATAATAACTAGAGCAAAGCTCGTTGCAAAGCAACGAGTGGGTCTTCCATTAATGTCGGAAGTAAAGCTGGAAGTTCCTGTAAGAAGCAGAGCTCTTAAACCAATAACAAGAGTAACTAAACTATAGAGATGAAAAAAATCGAATTATTCCTGGTACGACTTAACAAAACCGAATGATTTTAAGTACAATTTAACAAAAACCAATTTGATTTCAAGAACGACTTAACAAAAAAAATCCGAATGTGTTTAAGTACAACTTAACAATTATTTTTGGTACGAGTTAACTTAACTATAAACATTACGCTATTTTTTAAACCAAGGAGGTGGAATCAAAATTTCCGGAAAAATCAATTTTTAAACCCAGATATCTCTGTAATGCATCGTCCGATTTAAAAACGGCTTTCAGTGTTAGATTCAGCTTATTAAGCTTTACAAAATACATATTCATTTTTGATTTGATCAGAAAATTTATTTTTTCGAAAAATTTGTTTCACTTCCGGTTTCGACCGGAAGTGACCGATTTTCATTTCGAGCCTTATTACAGAGGTAAATCGACCAAATCATAACCATTGAAAATTTTAAGCCTCTATCTTAAAGCGTTTTTTAGAAAAGTCCGGGACAAAATGACTTTTTAAATTTTTTAAAAATGACGTCACGTCAAAACGGAGGTGACGTTATCTTTAAAACTTTAACATTTTTGAGGGACACCAACTTGCAAATATCTCTGAAAATTTCATCAAAATCGGTTAAAAACCTTTTGAGTTATGAGGCAAAAAAGGAGTCAGAAGAAAAGAAAAAGAATAATAATAATAATGAAAAAGAAACCGAAGAATAACAAGAGGGTCTTCCGTTGGAAACGGAAGACCCTAATAATAAAAAGAAACCGAAGAATAACAAGAGGGTCTTCCGTTGAAAACGGAAGACCCTAATAATAATAAAACATCAGAATAACAATAGGTCTTTTCGACCGAAAGTCGAAAAGCCCTAATAAAACATCAGAATAACAATAGGTCTTTTCGACCGAAAGTCGAAAAGCCCTAATAATAATAAAACATCAGAATAACAATAGGTCTTTTCGACCGAAAGTCGAAAAGCCCTAATAATAATAATAATAATAATAAAACAACAGAATAACAATAGGTCTTTTCGACCGAAAGTCGAAAAGCCCTAATAATAACTAGACCTTTTTTTGTCTCCAACAAAAAGGAAGGGCTTTTCGACAGCCCTTAAAACCCCTTATTTAAATTTATCATACTTTTTCTCAGAATCTGTATATCAAAAATTAGGAAAATATCATGAGCATATACCCACACGTTAACATTTCAGAAATTAAATGCCCAAAGAAAGACAACTTCAGAATTTTTTATCCAACTATATCGTTTGTTTCCTGAAATAAAAGTTCTAAAAATTCTTATATAAGAAAGTACTCATTTAAGATTCAAGAGTTTTGGTATGCCAAAAGCTTTAATGCTAATCATTCATTGAGCAAAGCGAGATAACTCTTGAATTTAATTTTTTTTAAATGTGATAAAGTTATCATTTTCATGCCCTTAAAACCCCTATAAGGAGTCAAAAATTGGCCCTTTGGACCATGATTGTTAAATTGTACTTTTTATTCTAAACTAAAAACTGAAAAGAGTTTGAAAATTGGGTGAGTAATAAAAAAGTTATAGCTAAAGGGCTGTTTTTAATACTGACCCCTTCAGGTCCCTTATTTTTCGGAATTATTTTCCCGGGACCTTTTCCGGTCTGCGCATTTAGTCCCTAATTGCAAATACAAAATATAAAAATATTTGCTTGAAAACTGTTTGAGAAAACGTTACATGCGTGAATTCAATTTAACATAGAAACTCCCATAGACAATTTTCATCGGCTCATAAAACCGGAAGTACTCAATACTATTCAATGAAACTTAGAATATATCTTAATGACGTCTATTTAAACAATATCTATCCTAATCATTTATTGAGGAAAGCGAGATAACTCTTGAAATTGAATTGCGGTAAAGTTATTTTTTTCAGACCCTTAAAACCCCTATAAGGAGTCAAAAAGTGCCCCCTCGGACCATATTTTTTAAATTGTACTCTTTATTTTGAACTATAAAGCGAAAAGATTTTGAAAATCAGATAAACAATAAAAAAGTTACAGCTAAAGGCCGTTTTTACTATTGACCCCTCCAGATCCCTTATTTTTTTTGATTTTTTTCCAGTGACTTTTTCCGGTCTGTGCATTAGGTCCCTTATTGCAAATACAAAATATAAAAATATTTGCTGAAAAACTGTTTGAGAAATCGTTACATGCGTGAATTCAATTTAACATAGAAACTCCCATAGACAATTTTCATCGGCTCTCAAATCCGGAAGTACTCACTACTTTTCAATGAAACTTGAAGTATATCTTAATTAGATCTATTTAAACAATATATTTCCGTCTTATAACATTCCTAAGCTTTTCTGAGTTTTTTATTTTTTCATCCCCCCTTTTCTCAAGTTTGAGGCCTAAAATCTCAAAACTGATAAGAGATAGAAACTCGCTTCCGGTTTACTTTTTAAACAACTCGACATGGTTGATCTAACTGTAAAATAACAACGAATTTCCTTTAAAAATAAAAACAATATATTGTTTCATTTAAATTCTACTATTTTGCTTGTGTAAACCGGAAGTACCGGAACCGGAAATCCAAAACCTTACATACTGGTGACATTTAAAAATGCTATAAGACTATTGCATAGTTATTTCTGAAATCCTTTCCGTTTTCAAAAAATCGCTGACGGAAAATCTGTCGAGAAAAAGAATAATAATAATAATAATAATAATAATAAAACAACAGAATAACAATAGGTCTTTTCGACCGAAAGTCGAAAAGCCCTAATATTAATAATAATAACTAGACCTATTTTTGTCTCCAACAAAAAGGAAGGGCTTTTCGACAGCCCTTAAAACCCCTTATTTAAATTTATCATATTTTCTCTCAGAATCTGTATATTCAAAATGAGGAAAATATCATGAGCATATACCCACACGTTAACATTTAAGAAATTAAATGCCCAAAGAAAGACAACTTCAGAATTTTTTATCCAACTATATCGTTTGTTTCCTGAAATAAAAGTTCTAAAAATTCTTATATAAAAAAGTACGCATTTAAGATTCAAGAGTTTTGGTATGCCAAAAGCTCTAATGCTAATCATTCATTGAGCAAAGCGAGATAACTCTTGAATTTTAATTTTTTTAAAATGTGATAAATTTATCATTTTCAGGCCCTTAAAACCCCTATAAGGAATCAAAATTGGCCCTTTGGACCATAGTTTTTAAATTAAACTCCTTATTTTAAACTAATAACTGAAAAGAGTTTGAAAATTGGGTGAATAATAAAAAAGTTATAGCTAAAGGGCTGTTTTTAATATTGACCCCTTCAGGTCCCTTATTTTCCGGAATTTTTTTCCTCAGACCTTTTCCAGTCTGCGCATTAGGTCTCTCATTACAAGTACAAAATATAAAAATTTTTGCTTAAAAACTGTTCGAGAAAACGTTACATGCGTGAATTCAATTTAACATAGAAACTCCCATAGACAATTTTCATCGGCTCATAAAACCGGAAGTACTCGATACCATCCAATGAAACTTTGAATATATCTTAATTACGTCTATTTAAACAATATCTATCCTAATCATTTATTGAGCAAAGCGAGATAACTCTTGAAATTGAATTCTGATAAAGTTATCAGTTTCAGACCCTTTAAACCCTTATAAGGAGTCAAAAAGTGCCCCCTCGGACCATATTTTTTAAATTGTACTCTTTATTCTGAAATAGAAACCGAAAAGATTTTGAAAATCGGATAAACAATGAAAAAGTTACAGCAAAAGGACCGATTTTAATATTGACCCCTTTAGATCCCTTATTTTTTAGAATTGTTTGTCCAGGACCTTTTCCGGTCTGCGCATAAGGTCCCTTATTGCAAATACAAAATATAAAAATATTTGCTTGAAAACTGTTTGAGAAAACGTGACATGCGTGAATTTAATTTAACATAGAAACTCCCATAGACAATTTTCATCGGCTCATAAAACCGGAAGTACTCAATACTATTCAATGAAACTTGGAATATATCTTAATTACATCTATTTGAACAATATATATCCGTCTTAGAACATTCCTAAGCTTTTCTGAATTTTTTATTTTTTCATCCCCCCTTTTCTCAAGTTTGAGGCCTAAAATCTCAAAACTGATAAGAGATAGAAACTCGCCGCCGCTTTACTTTTCAAACAACTCGACATGGTTGATTTAACTGTAAAATTACAACGAATTTCCTTTAAAAATAAAAACAATATATTGATTTATTTAATATCTACTATTTTGCTTGTGTGAACCGGAAGTACCGGAACCGGAAGTCCAAAACCTTACATACTGGTGACATTTAAAAATGCTATAAGACTATTGTATAGTTATTTCATAAATCCTTTCCGTTTTCAAAAAATCGCTGACGGAAATTCTGTCGAGAAAAAGAATAATAATAACTAGACCTATTTTTGTCTCCAACAAAAAGGAAGGGCTTTTCGACAGCCCTTAAAACCCCTTATTTAAATTTATCATATTTTCTCTCAGAATCTGTATATTCAAAATGAGGAAAATACCATGAGCATATACCCACACGTTAACATTTATGAAATCAAATGCCCAAAGAAAGACAACTTCAGAATTTTTTATCCAACTATATCGTTTGTTTCCTGAAATAAAAGTTCTAAAAATTCTTGCATAAGAAAGTACTCATTTAAGATTCAAGAGTTTTGGTATGCCAAAAGCTCTAATGCTAATCATTTATTGAGCAAAGCGAGATAACTCTTGAATTTTAATTTTTTTAAAATGTGATAAAGTTATCATTTTCAGGCCCTTAAAACCCCTATAAGGAGTCAAAAAGTGGCCCTTTGGACCAGATTTTTAAATTGTACTCTTTATTCTAAACTAATAATTGAAAAGAGTTTGAAAATTGGGTGAGTAATAAAAAAGTTATAGCTAAAGGGCTGTTTTTAATACTGACCCCTTCAGGTCCCTTATTTTTCGGAATTTTTTTCCGCAGACCTTTTCCGGTCTGCGCATTTAGTCCCTCATAACAAGTACAAAATATAAAAATATTTGCTTGAAAACTGTTTAAGAAAACGTTACATGCGTGAATTCAATTTAACATAGAAACTCCCATAGACAATTTTCATTGGCTCATGAAACCGGAAGTACTAGACACTATTCAACAAAACTTGGAACATATCTTAATTACGTCTATTAACACAATATCCATCTTAATCATTTATTGAGCAAAGCGAGATAACTCTTGAAATTGAATTGCGATAAAGTTATCATTTTCAGACCCTTAAAACCCCTATAAGGAGTCAAAAAGTGCCCCCTCGGACCATATTTTTTATATTGCACTCTTTATGCTGAACTATAAACCGAAAGAATTTTGAAAATCGGATAAACAATAAAAAAGTTACAGCTAAAGAGCCGTTTTTAATATTGACCCTTTCAGATCCCTTATTTTTTAGAATTTTTTTCCCAGGACCTTTTCCGGTCTGTGCATTAGGTCCCTTATTGCAAATACAAAATATAAAAATATTTGCTTCAAAACTGTTTGAGAAAACGTTACATGCGTGAATTTAATTTAACATAGAAACTCCCATAGACAATTTTCATCGGCTCATAAAACCGGAAGTACTCAAAACTATTCAATGAAACTTGGAGTATATCTTAATTACATCTATTTGAACAATATCTATCCGTCTTAGAACATTCCTAAGCTTTTCTGAGTTTTTTATTTTTTCATCCCCCCTTTTCTCAAGTTTGAGGCTTAAAATCTCAAAACTGATAAGAGATAGAAACTCGCCGCCACTTTACTTTTTAAACAACTCGACATGGTTGATCTAACTCTAAAATTACAACGAATTTCCTTTAAAAATAAAATCAATATATTGATTCATTCAATTTCTACTATTTTGCTTGTGTAAACCGGAAGTACCGGAACCGGAAATCCAAAACCTTACATACTGGTGACATTTAGAAATGCTATAAGACTAATGTATTGTTTTTTCTAAAATCCTTTCCGTTTTCAAAAAATCGCTGACGGAAATTCTGTCGAGAAAAAGAATAATAATAATAATAATAACTAGAACTTTTTTTGTCTTCAACAAAAAGTAAGGGCTTTTCGACCGCCCAAGTTTCCCCTTTTTTGTTTAAAATGTCAAAAAAATTATCTTTAATCTATTTCCAAATTTTCTGAACACCTTGGTATAACCATTTGCTTAGATAGGAATTCATGAGTAGTGCAATGTCAAAAGAAAGATAACTCCAGAACTTTACAGGTAGTTACACTTCCAATTTCAAGAGGAATATTTTCAAAAAAATCATATTGAAGTAAGTATTCATTCCTCGGACACAAAACTTGGTATGCCTACAGTATTTATGCTCTACATTCTTACAGCAAAGCAAGATTACTCTTACTAAATAAAATTTTGAAATTTAAAGAAGTGGTGATCTTTGGGCCTTCCAAACCCCTATAAGGAGTTGAAAAGTTACAGCTGAAGGGCTGTTTTGTTCGTTAGCCCCTGCAGATCCCTAATTTTTTCGAATTGTCTACCCACAAACTTTTCCGGTCTGCGCATTGTGTGTATCATTCTACATATACATTTTGCGAGTAATTATAAATATAAAACCTGTTATATTTACTTTGATTTGATCTTAAATTAACATGGAATTCCAACAAACGAATTGATATTTAACTATATACATTTATAATAAACACTTAAAACAATCTTTACATCTATCTTTATTATACTACATTTAAACGGCTTTAATTTGTTGTACTAAATTAATAATGCTTATTTGAAGTTGAACTAATCCAATTAAGTTTTAATACCACAAATGCAATATTTATTCTATTAGGAATTTGTAAGCTAATCAACTACTAGCTCTTGAGTCAATTTAAACGTGTCTATTTTCAATAGTGTACAATTATCTAAAGTTTTTTTTAAAAGATATCTTTTTGACTTAAAATAAACCCGGAATTTTGTTAACAATATTTTGGTCTCATCAAGAGGATAAAATAAATTTCTTATATATCATTTTCTCATATAAACACAATCTGAATTACTGGAGTTGTTAAGAAACTCCAAAAACTGACAATTCAAGGGCTTCATGGTAACTATAGTATGTTGGAATCATTGATATTCTTGCATTAATATCTTTGCCATACACATGATCTATCATTGTTCCACTATCAGTAGTTACTTCCGTTACTAGTTGAGTATATCCATTTCTCTCCATTAACTGTTTAATCGAAGAGCTCCCATTGTTTATGTTTTGATTAAAATCACCCATAATAAGGCAAGGAAGATTCAAAGTCTGAACAACTACTAACATTTTATTCATTGTTTTCAAAAAGCCTTCAACAGAATACGACGAGGGTCTGTACAATGTAATAAATAATACATTTCTCGCTTTAAAAGCTATGTATTCAAGATTGTCAATAGGTAGAATAACTCGTTCATACTGGCATTGTCTGTTAAGCCCTCTGTATACAGATACTCCTCCTTTGGCTTGAGTCTGTATCGCATTGTCCGAAGTGTATGAATTTTTGCGAAGTTGATGAACTGAAGCAAACGAATTCAATTCCGTATTAGGAGTTATTTCATTTGTGATCCATGTTTCTACTAAACATATGAAATCAATATTTCTGTTTCTTAAAGTAATCTTAAGATCTTCTAAATGGTTTTGCAAGCCCTCCACGTTGTGATACAACACTGTCAGTGTCTTTTCAGTCATCTCTTTCTCTGTTTCAAGAAACTGATCCATCGAGGCTAGAGATTCCTGGATACATGGATTTGAATATATTGACTTTTCATTGAAATCTCGCAACGTTAAACCTTCCAGAGAAGTTACACGGCTTAAGGCAACATAAGCTTGTCCTGGTTGAAAAATCTTTTTCAATGATACAACTGCTTTAGAAACGGTTAAACCTTGCACTTTATGAACAGAACATGCCCAGGCAAGCTTTAATGGAAATTGTTTTCTAACAATGTCACCGCCTTTTCCTACCATTTCTTCTACCCGCTCGATTAGAACTCTAAGTTCGCTATTTACTCTTGTTCCCCGTCGTTTACCAACATTGTTATTGTCAAAACAAACTTCTATCAACTTCACTTCCGATGTATTCGCCTTTCCATGTACCAATTTTGTAACAGTTCCAAATGCACCGTTAACCAAACCATCTGCAATATCTACGTTGTAAATCAGCATAACACGTGCACCAACACATATTTGAAGCTCTTTTACTAATCTGCATTGTTTTTTAACCGACGAAAGCGTGTTTACTTTCTGTTCTCCTCGTGATGCCTTTTGTTTGACACAGTCTTCGGCTTTTAAAACTGTAGGTTCTATTTCATTATTTGAACAGAGTGAAGCTAATGCTTGTGCATTGAATTCATTGACTTGAGCGTTTGTCGAAAATATATGTAATGCATTAACAATTTCGTCATTTTCTCTGCTCTGTAGTAAATCTTTGTCCTCCGAATTTAAGTTTTCCTTCTTAACCTTTATTCTACATCTGTTGAGAAGCTCGGCAAATCGTTTATCTTCCTTTTGTCTCATAATGTCGGTCAAAGTCACAAGTTTGAAAGAATCATTCCAAAGATCAAAGTAGCAATCGTTTATGAAAAGGGGTTTTCCCTTAACTGGTGGTAATTGGTAAAAGTCCCCAAAGGCTAAAACGCTCACATTTCCAAATGGGGTGAAATCTCCGGTTTGTTTAATTTGTCTTAAACGGCCATGTATGTAGGTCAACATTTTTTTATCAACCATCGAGATTTCATCAATTATCAACAATTTTAGCTGCCCAAGTTTTGTTCTTAGAGTATTTAACTTATCATCACCAAGCGGTTGATATTCTAATGGCAAAGCGCTGTTTCCAGGTATGGCAAATGTACTGTGAATAGTTGCTCCTCCAATATTAAATGCTGCTACACCAGTCGGCGCTGTTAACAATACAGATATATCGTCAGGATTTGCAAGGGAAGGAGCAAACAATCGGGATAATTCATAGTAAATGCTTTTTATCAAATGACTTTTCCCCGTTCCAGCACCTCCTGTGATAAAAACTTGTAGTTGCGAAGGTTGTCTTCCACCAATTGTTTCAAGACACCATGATTTCAGTTTGTAGAAAATCCTTTGTTGGGTTTCATTTAAAGATCGTATAATCTTTGAACCTTCATCTTTTGAAATTAAAGGTTGGGAAATTTCAACTGAATTCGAAGACTTTTCTAGCAAATCAGGAACTTGCAATTCCAATTCAATATTGTCAGTTTCTTGAGCTTCTTTCTCACTTATACATTCGAGCCTTTCAACTTCTATTTCTGGACAAATCTGTGACCATGCATTTTCTTGAATACCGCCGTTTTCTAGAGTTTCTTCAGCTTTTTCTAAGGCTTCTATATCTTTTTCAAATGAACGCCGGTTCTTTTCAACTGTTTGTTTAATACCCGGAGAATTATAAAATTCCTCGTAGGTATTTCTTGATTTGAATTCTTCGATTGATCTATGTGGACAAAATAATTGCAAAATACTGAGATAATATTTCTCAGGTGCTTTATCGGGTGAAAATCGGGGATAGCGTATGACAGCTTTTTCAGTTAATGTTCTTTTCCGAATGAAACCCAAGTTCTTTTGCAATGAATGAATGGGACTTGTTGGATTTTTTGATACTTGTGATGAAGCTAAAACTCTATACTCTGAACAGAATGCAGCCAAGCACATACTATCAAATTCATTAGAGATAGGCCTTGCACTGTATTTCTCCGTAAGGCTTGACATCCAAATTTTTTCATCAGCATCTGATTTTTTTTCCAAAACTTTTAAAGGTAGACTCATACGAATTGGATTTTCTCCTATAGGTATAAACTGAACTTTTCTCGAACATCCTTTCAACTGCAAATTGCATACTCTGAAAGCAGCCTCTTGTGCACTAACTTCTCTGTGATGTAAATATGCTGCTCCAAGTTTCTTCATTGCAGTTTTTGCTTCATGATTACCATCTCTTGCTTCTCTTTGCGTGCAATCCAAAATTTGACTCATTTCTCTTTCTGCTTTTGAAATGTAAGACACTATATAGACCACGCATGCATATGCATCAGTTATATATTGAATGTCCATATTTGCATTCCAGCATGCGAGTAGCTGTGCGTTGTACTGATTGATCCATGATTCTTTAGGATTTCGTTTAAGGACAACACATGTTGACTTTGTAAGAGAGTTGTTTGCCTCTTCGAACTGTTCTTGAGTAATACCTAATGTCTGGAACAGTTCTTCAGCAACCATTTCTGTCGAGTCATTTTCTTTAATATAATTCCAAATTCTTGTTAAAAGTTCTTTCGATCTATCTTTTCGGTTGGTCTCTTCAATATTGTGACGAATAACTCTATCGTATTCCTCTTCTGAGAGATTCAAATCAACAGTCTTAATATTTTCCTGTTGTGGATGACACACAAAAGTTTTTTCTGATGGTGGTCGTGGAAAATTGAATCTACATTCTTTAGAACCCTTTTTACATGACTTTGAATGCGACTTGCTGTGTGATTGAACGCTTTTAACTATTTCATATGTTTCATCATCTTCACAAGGAATTTCACAGGTAACATACGTGTCAATAAAGTCAGCTACTTCACAATCAGAATCTGTATGCAATTTTGGTGCATCTTCAATCCAAAATAGACAGTGCGTATGGGGAGATCCTCTTTGCTAGAATTCAACTCGATAAAAGTAATCTTTAACTTTTCCGATAGGATTGGCATTTGATAAGATCACTCTCTTGAGAAAGGTTTGAAACCGATAATCAAACATGCGTGAAACAGTGATTGGATTCTTTTTAAGAAGTTCCCATTTTTCTGAAAGTGACAAGTCTTCAACATTTTTGTAGTCATTCTGTTGTTTCAAGATAGCTTCAAATATTTCTGGCCATCTCATTTCAGCAGCAGAGAAGGAACAAAACCATGTTGGAAGACCAAGTTGTCTGATCATTGCAAACAGATCCTTCTGTGTTGTCTGCCAATATGGAGGAGTCCCTCGAATCGGTTTTAGAAATTTATATCCGTCATCCGCTTTAAAAATTTCATTAAGAGATTCTTTGTTTTTTAATGACCTCAAAGTCAACTTTTTTCCATCAAAACCCTTCTCTGGTGTCTTTCTTAATGCTATTGAAACGTTTGATACTACTTGTTGCAATTCTGTTAAATACTGAGAAAAGAAAATGAAATCGGTATCATTCGCGTATCTAGGGTCAACATTCATTAATTTGTTCAAAAGGTATCTGGACAATGTTAAACGTACATTTCTTTCATCGTCAAATACATTTTCACCTGTTGGAAAGTGACATGGAAAGCACTTTGTATCTATTCCTTTTTCTGTTAAAATGCTAACTGGATTATTTCTTTCACAAGGTGCAAAACAAAATATTTGATCGAAATATTGGTCAAGAACCTCTTGACCTAAATCAACTGGCTGCAGACAAGTATCATGTGGCAATGCATGATTCAATTCGTCATCAACAGTTTCGCACATTTCTTTCTCTTGTACAGGTTCAGCGTCAGGGTCTTCATCGTTAACAGTTAGCAATTCAATGGGGTTTTCCCAGGTCTCATCAAATTTAAGGTCTTTGTAATATTTATTTGCTTTACATAAATATTCAATTGCTCGTCTGACCTTTTGAGTGTTGATAAACTTGAAATCGCAATGTCCTTTGTAAGAAAGTTTTCTTTTTAATTTAACTTGGATCAATTGGTTATCATTTTCAGGTCGTGGCAGTGACTCTATAGTATTAGAAATATTGCTTGGTACACATACAACAGGTCCTTGAACACCAAACTGACCTCCTTTAGGTAAAGCCATCATTTTCTTGAATGGAATGATTCGCGAGACAAGGTGACGCTCAACAGAGTTTAATTCTTTTAAAACTTCTGGTACCTCTATATTTTCTAATTTATTCATATAACATTCACTAGGCATAGTTCCAGATAGGAGTTTTCTATGGCAAGTGTGGCAGACCCACAATTTACATCTAGAAGAACACATGTGTTTTTCAGTCCCTGGACATCTTTCTAGATAGTTTCTGGATACACATGCCTGTCCCAATTCAATTCCGTCTGGTGTTTTCTTGTCGTATATTTGAGGCTCGCATATCAAGACTTGTTTTCTGAATAATAGTTTGTAACATACCGAACAGACATGATCGGGGTACATCTTCATTTCATTTCGAAACTGTTCTTGCACAAAAGTCCATTTCTTTTTATTTTCGTGATATTTTCTTCGTTTGCCATAAACAGAGTTCTTTATTTGTTGTCTGTGAACTTCGCTTATTTTATACTGTACATGAGAAGCTCTTTTTACTTTGTCTTTGTGAATGATATCGGTTTTGTACTTTTTCACCGAAGCTTCTTGAACCTTTGTTCTATGACTATCGTTCATTTTATACTTTTTGATAGATGCATCTTTAAGTTTGGCTTGGTAGATAGTATTTTTCATGTATCTTGTTTTTGATGCGTCATTAACCTTGTCCCTGTGATGCTGATCTTCTCTATACTTGATTTTTAAATTCTCTCGTAGTTCCTCACTTGTTTTATATGCTTCTCTCTTTTCCTGTTTGTATTTTTCATCTAAGATGTATCTATTTGATGCATAGACTCTTTGTTGATCTTTTCGTTTATGTATTTGTTTAATACAATCAAAACCATTACAATTGTCAAGTTTTGCTTTCTTTTTTCTGTATAAATTTAAAGTTTCTGTACTTTTTCTTTTCCTTTTTGATTTCAACGAGTCCGCAATTTTATTCTGGTTGAGTGTATATCTCGGATTATAATCTTGAAAATCAGCGTTTTCGATTAAGGTGGACAGCTTTCGGTCGTTTTCTGACCTTGTTTGTTCTAATTCATTAATTTCTAACTGATCACCTGGTTCAGTGGCGAAAGTGTTCATTTGGCATAAATACGAATTCGCAACTTTTACTCCTGTGATCTCAAACTGTTCTAACCTAGTGGCTTTCATAGAATTTGCCAACTCTTTACAATGTGAACTAAGCTCTTCTATTGTGTGAAATTCAAGAAGTATACTACTTCCACATCCCGACACTTTACCATACATATCTCTAGAGTGAGGATCAAAAACATAGAAGGAATTTCTGTCCTTCAGGATAATATAGGTATTACCTTTGAATGTTACAAATGCACCATCAGATTCTACAAGAGCAATATCCAATGCTTCATGCACTGTATAGCTTTGAAAACCAGAATCATGCACACAATTACCAGGATTTATCAAACCATACAATGAATCAGCAAATTCAAATGTATATTCTTTATTGAAGCATTCAATTTGTCTAGGAATTTCTGTAACTAAAACATAATCATTGTGCATGGTTGAACTGCCAGTCAAAAACTGATACAATTCATTTCCAGTATCCAACACAATATTCATGTCATTAACATTCCAGTCTTTGGTGTGCCTCACTTTGCAATACATCAAGGAAGCTAAACTGTTCAAAACACACTGTTTTCCTGCAGAAGCACCGAACTTGGGATGGCCTTGATGACAGCTGCCTTGAAGAATTTTTTTACGATATTGATGGTTAGCTTCACCTGTGGTACTTCGATGTAGTTCTCCCAATATATTATCAGAACTTGCACATTGGTAATTTAAGGTCTCGTTTTCTGTAGATACTTCCTTTTTAATGGGTATGGTTGTTTTCGGTGCTAAATGAACTTCATGTATCTCCTTTGATGCTGTATTTGCCGACGGCTGTGAAATGGTTTTATTTTGCTCCTCCACTGAGAGTACAACTTCGTAATGTGCCCTGTAGCAATGTTTAAGATAAATACCCTCTGTTTCAACACCTAATCTGCAATTTGCTTGTTTTCCTGAATACCTTGACCAAGTTTTCCTATTATCGTCAAAAACAAAAATATCAGTTTGTAGCAAATGTGCTGCAGCAAACATTTCAACTTCGGTAGCCCATGTACCATTTTTTAACATTCCTTTTTTTAGCACATAATTGCAGATTGATTGATATCCTGATCTTAAGAAGCTAAGAAATATATCCTCATTCTTCAAAAGATGGTTCACAATTATGCTTCTTATCTTAAAATGATGGCATTCTTCACCAAAAATTGCAAATGAAAGCGCTCTAAAGAAACAATTTCCGTCCCCTATGATAGGTCTTGTTCTCGAAGGAGATGTAAGCACTCTGCCATTTGATGTAGATTGTTCTTTTAATTCATTTGCAAGGACGATTGAATTTGTTCGTTTTTGCACCCGTTGTTTAGTGGCAGGCGAAAGTGGACAGAAATTAAATTCGTTTTTTTCACTGTCAAACACATATACTTCTTTATCCTCTCTCTTTTGTCTCTTTATATCCGTAGTGATTTTAGTTTTCGGTTTTTGTTTCAAAACATCAATTAATCTAACTTCCCATTTTCCATAGTCTGGCTCTGATAATTGGCGAAGTTTGCGTTCAATTTGATTCTGTATATTGGTTGAAATTGAAACACGTCTTTTCTTAGTTACATCAGTAAACTTGTCAAGCTTTATTCCATCACCCGTTCGAATTATTTTGCGCTTTTTTGACATTTTGTGATTATTTTCTACTTCTGCTGCTCCGATTTCATTATGATTGCGTGCTTTTGTTTCACGTTTTGTTTCCTGCATTCTGACTTTATGTTTGGATTTATTTGTAGGTTTTCCTTCATTTTTTAGTTTTGTTTTCGTTTCTTTTTCACTGCTCAGTTTTGTTTCGTTTTTATTTTTCAGTTTTATATCCGGTTTGTTTTCATTGCTCAGTTTTGTTTTTCTTTCATTGCTCCGATTTGTTTCTTTCTTATTGCTCAGATTTATTTCTGTTTCATTGTTCAGTTTTGTTTTTCTTTTGTAGCTCAAGTTCGTTTCTTTTTCATGGTTCAGTTTTGTTTTTGTTTCGTTTTCATTTTTTAGTTCTGTTTTTGTTTCCGTTTCAATGTTCAGTTTTGTTTCTGTTTTATTGTTCAGTTGAACTCTTGTTTCTGGTTCATTTTTTGGTTTGCTGTGTTCAGTTTTCGTGTTGTTTCTGCTTCATTGCTCAGTTTCGTTTCGTTTTCATTGCTCAGTTTTGTTCTTGTTTCATCGTTCAGTTTCGTTTCTTTTTCACTGCTCTGTTTTGTTCTCGTTTCAGATTCATTTATTAGTTCTGTTCTCATTTCCTTTTCAGTTTCATTGTTCAGTTTTGTTTCTGTTTCATTGTTCAGTTCTGTTCTTGTTTCAGTTCTTGTTTTCGTTTCATTGTTCAGTTTTGTTCTTGTTTCAATTCTTGTTTTTGTTTTTGTTTCATTGTTCAGTTTTGTTCTTGTTTCAGTTCTAGTTTTTGTTCTTGTTTCAATTTCATTGTTCAGTTTTGTTCTTGTTTTAGTTCTTGTTTCAGTTCTTGTTTTTGTTCTTGTTTCTGTGTCAAGCTTTTTTAAAGAGGACTTGACAAGCCTCTGGCCACTAACTTTGTTAGTTTTGGCCATAGTTCCCGACAAGGAACATGAGATGCCAGGGTTATTTAACGAGTCACCCTCTAAACTCGGAAGGTTGTCAGTCTTTGACTTTCTTTTATCTTTTTCTTTTGCTGCTCTCTGGGCAGCTGACTTTCGCTTTGACCTCATCCTAAAAAAATAAACAAGACAAAATTAGCAATAATTAGTGATATTTGACAATGGGTGACTAATTTGTTTACATTAAATTACATAACTACATAAATATTTCAATTTTTTAAAGATCTTAAGTTTTGAACAAACTTTTTTTCACAACGTGTCAATTGTTATAGAACAACACTCTTATAACCAACAACAGTAATATTCATTGAAAATAATATTGTTTAATAAAAGTAGCATTATTAGAATTGTCTTCGTCACATTGAGTAATTACTAACTAAGTCACTGTGTTTACTATGTTTTATTATTGTAAAGTATTGAGATTCAAGCAAAAAATGAATTGCATTCATATTTTTATGAAAGAACATAAATAGCACAAATGGAAGATAAAGCGGGAATGTTAAGCTCTTCATTGTTTGATCAAGTCAAAAAGGCCCATGGGCCTAAACAATCACCCCAGTATAGTGCAAACGAAAGTAATGTCATCAAACGAATTGAAAAGCTCGTTATTTATACAAAACAACGAGTGTCTTCCTTCCAGTACATATGACAATTCTAAAATTGAATGCCTATATCCAAATAATTCCTGGCAAGACTTAACAAGAATATATCTGGTACTGCTTACCTTAACAACATTAGTTGTATACTAATATTGTTAAGGTAAGCAGTGCCAGTATTAGTTGTATACTGTTATGAACTTACTAAAAATCCCAATAGTTACAGGAAAGACGAAACAAACTACGAATCGTTTTTGATATGAGTTAACACTTCTTTTAACTTAGGTAGCAAGGGACAGATGTATTTAGATGTATTTACAGAATTGAAAAAGCCACCCCCTCTTTCCAATTGTCTCCATTACCATAACATGTAGGATATGTAAATGTACATTTGACCTTGAAATAACATCTGTTATGATAACTACTCTTGAAATCAACAAGAAAGAACAATTTGCACCCTTTATTGTATATATGCATAAAAAATGTAGAAAGACATGACAAATTTGAACATTTTTTATGGAATTCTCATCCATCCCCATCTACCAAGGTGTGTTTGAATTTCATTTTAATTAAATGCAGGCATCACACTTGTAGGTCTTACTATTTTAGCAAAGTTAAAAAGGAGATAAGAAACCAGAAAAGATAAGATATTCACTAAATACATGTATGATCACTAGTATATTACTTTTTCATGAAAACAAGAAATCTTATGTAGGGCGGAATGTCTTTTTGTGAATAAAAATGCTACAAATTATCCATTTACCCAAAAAAGATCAATTTTTAATTTCAGTTATGGTTGTTAACAAATATGTGTCAAAAATAACTCAAGGAAATTGCTAAAAGTTTCATAATATTAGGTTAAAGTGTTTAAACTAATGCTTCTTATGAAAATCAAACGATAAGGGTAGGGTATACATGTAAGGGTATTTCTAAGTGATGTGATGCTTTTATCATGATAATATCATCTAGATGTATGTAGTATTGAATAAGCTTTCTTATTTAAGGAGGTTGAACAACAATTGACCTCTAAAAGATTAGGTAAAGATGCTTTACTTATGGAGCGCCCTATGAATCTGTGTTACATAGAGGAAAACGGAAATGGTGGGTTCACTTAAATGACCATATTTTTCCTAAACCTCAATAGAATTGGCAAAATGTGGTATACTTTTTCTCAGAATAGCATAAGCTTTCTAAGACAAAATGCCTTTTCAAAAAATGTTAGTGTGAGTTATAGGTAGCAAGGGACAGTTTTGGATAAAGTACCCGTCAATATTTTTTGTAAAATTGAAAGTTACTATACTTGAAGGCTTATGAGTGTTGCTAAAATTCATGAAATGATTTTTAATGATTATTAATAGTTAGAGGGATGTAGATTGACATGCAATATATAGGCCCCATATGTAAGTTACATGCAAATCAGAAGTAAATTGCGAAACTGCGGCTATGAATGTTGTGTTGACTTTACACAGTGAAATTGCAAGTGACAGACAGGAGGTAAAATAACACAAAAGGTAGGTGGTGGGACATTGTAAAGTATACACCGGTAAGTTTCTGACATGTGATGGTGCAACATGCTCATGGTATGGAAGGTTAACCCTTTACAGGTAATTAGCTAGGGGAGGTCTAAAAAGCTGAAAAATTATGAAAAATTAGCAAAATATGAAAAGGTCAGAATCTCATTAAAACCAGTATGTAGAAAATAGTTTTAAGAAATTGGTGATTGGCCTTTTAACAAGTGAATTAAAGGTATTTGTGCTGAATGGGAACTGAGGAAATTCTAGTTACAGAGTTCCGAATACACAGATAACCTGGCGACAATGAATCACATAAAAAAAACTGTCCCTGCCACCTTAATACTATTTTCTAAGCATAACACATCGATCAAAATTGCAGGAAAAATTGATTTTCAGACCTCAATATATCTCTGCAATATAACTAATATTAATATGTGTTCGTGTCGTAAAATATTTTTTAATTAAGATATATATAGTTTCAATTGAAAATATACACTATGACTTTATGTATAAGCATTCAACAGAATATTTTTAAGTCCAAAAATAGCCTGGTGATACACCCTGAATTTTTGACATGAGCAGGTTTAAATGCAAATAGAGAAGAAATAACCCATCAAAGAAGATTATCTGAAATTGAGGAACATCATGTATGTCCTTAACTTTATATTAAGTAAAAATTCCATCGTTAACCAATATAAAATACATTAAAGATATAAAAATTGTTAATATATATTTAATATCAAATAAACACAATTATATCAACAATGGATGCAGCAATTCCTCACTTTTTCACGTTTGAGAAATCTCGCCATTTGCTGGGATTTCTCAGATTTTATTTGCACACATTCCAGGACTCAGGTGCTTATTGACACCTTCGTTATTCTAAATCTTTAATAAACCTTGCATTCAGCACTCACTAGCATGCATATTATTATGCTACATAACTTTAAATTATTTGTAGTTTGTAATGGATAACTATGATTATTGATATATATATGTACTTGAAAAAATAGAACAAGAGGCCCATGATCACATTGCTCACCTGAGAAACAGTTCCAAACTATTTTTCATTCCTTTTAAAAATTTTACATTGAATTCTGAATTAGTTTTATAAACACTAAACATTATTTTTCTCTATATGTGTCTTCACAGATTTTTGTTTACCAATTCAAGGGATCCACTGTTGTTTTGCTTTCAACAAATTTAAATTTACACTAGAGATACTGTGAACAAGCTCAATGACCTTGACCTTGCCCGAATAACACTGGGTTAAGGTCGTGAGACACACTTAGGTCATAAGCAATCATTTTGTGAAGTAAAAAATTCCATTGTTTCTCCATAAGGAAGATATGGACCAAACAAGACTTTTGCACAGACAGAAGGATGGATGGACAAGGTGACTCCTATATATATATACCCCCAAATTTCATTTGTGTGGGGTATAAAAATTTTGTATGGCAATACCACAAGCCACCATTTAGTTCTTTACAAGGTTTTTTTTTAAGGATTTTCACTGTATATTCCTATATTACACATTTGAACTCATGAGTGTTGTCTTAGTAGAGACCAAGCATGGATTGAACAAATTAGAACCAACATGAAGTCAGACTGCTTCTGTAGTAACTTCAGTTCTTTATATGAGTACATGTGTATACATGTGTATGACTTTTGCCTATATATGTTTATACTTACAGATGCTTGCCAACACAAAACTATGTAACTGAAGTCTGAAGGAAAGCTATTTTTAAAGCTTTCATGTTTTATTAATTTGAGCTAAAGTGTGAAAAGTATACTTAAAATATTTCTTACTTTCATATGATAATATGCATATGACTATGATTTTCTTTGATGAGCTTGTTAAATTGAATAAAATCTCCCAAAACATTATCATAATTAGCATACTATGTAAAAATATAAAAAACAAGAGGCCCATGGGCCTTAATGGTCACCTGAGTACCATAGCCCATACACAAACTTGTCGAGGAGTCTCATTTATCTCATACGTGTGGTGTTTATTACCCGTATGATAAACCTTTGCTATATCAAATGGGTGATGCTTTATCAAATACTTCCGGTCCGAACTATTTTTGACACAACCCCTCGCTTCAACGCTTCAATGACCTATTTTCGAAGATTTGCGAGTACTTTAAACATAATTATATCTACTACAAAAAGTGATTAAAAAAAGGATTTTGTCAAAGACTTCCATTACTTACAAATATAAAGAAAAACACATAACTGCGTAAGCATAGGCATCGGAAACCGATGTAGTTTATAAGACTGCAAATTACGTTAACTATCAAGGAGTTCATCCTGACGATGCGATGAAAACAGAGCGCACTGATTGTGTTTATATACAAGAACTTACCGATATAATGTTTCAAAGACTTTGATTCCACCACCAGTAAGCATCCTTATTCACTATTTTCAATCCCGAATCATTAGGCTGGTGTTTGTGTAATAAAACATCAACAACTGCTCCTCGTTTGAGTCAATTCAAACTAACGAGCATTCGCAACTTTGTGTATGTCAACAAACTTGATTATTCAAGTCTTCTGATCAGTATTTCCATTTAATCAAATGAACAAGCTCCAAGAAAAATTTTTTAGAGCTAAAAAATTATTTCAAGGTTTATTTCAGTGAAACTTTTCATTAAAACAGTTTAGATTTATCTCAGAAATGACATTCTAAATTGTATTGCGCAAGGTCACAATAACCACATAACACAACGTTGCATCATCGTTTTTTATCTTTGAAAAAAAATCAATATTCGGGTAATATAAGGGACTGTCTCAAAAGCTTCATAATATAAATCAAATATTGTATGAGATAAATAGAACATCTATAAGGCTAAAAAAAAAAATATGTGTGTTTCCGGTTTCCCGACCGACCCTATTTTTTATGCGCCGACCCTAACACTTTTTATTCCAAATCCAGATTACCAACCGTAATTGGTTTAAACAATAGAGTCTTACAAATCAGAGTTCAAAAAACGCTTGTAACTATTCAATAGAAAACACCACTTATCAAAGCGTTTTAAAGATTTCTATGTGCAGATTGACAGTATGGATGAAAGTTATCCTTGGTTATTTTAGCTGAATTATCAATGCAATAAATAGTTTCATAGGGCAGTGATGTGTTAAAAATTAATATAAAGATGTACAAGAAAAAAGCAGAGGCAAAGTTTTTTTCTTTTTTATATTTCTGGGTGTGGAGACTGCAGACATCGTAAGTCTTTGAATAGGCCCAACAATCATTCACATTATAAATATGATTTTAAAATGCTGCTGTTCAATCGCAAATGAAATTTTTAAAATTAGTCTTAAACCATAAATTAAGTATTCATTTTTTTTTTTGGAATTATTGAAAAGATTCAATTCTAAGGCTCTCGTCTGATCAACAAGAATTTCCTCTGTTCCTGAATTCAACACTTACAGTTACGATATTAATGTTTGTAACTGTTATGTCAGTTGACCAGGAAAATAGAACTAATAACCAATTTATGATATATTTGTGGTAATGAGTATTATACTGTGTTAATTTATAGTGGCTGTCATATTTATATTTTCTATTTACATGAAAATAAAATCTTTGTATACATTCCAAATAAACCATAGATTTAAGAAAGCTTTAATTCTGTAACAGTTGTCTCTATCCACGGTTGCTCCACCTGTAAAATACATTTTCTTATTGTATAGAAAAATCATATGCTAGGAAAGGGGAAAACTTAAAAGCTCATTTAAAAAAAAAAGAAAAAAAAAAAAAGCTGACCTACCTACCCTATTTTAAAATTTGATGAAATAGGAAACACACATATTTTTTTTTTGGCCTAATTGTGTGATTTTATATTTGCTTTATCTAACTTGTTGAAATGGTTATATTCGCTCGGCAAGCTTCGCGAATATATTCACCATTTCAACTCGTTGTATAATCACATAATATAGATATCCTTTATGGATGACGTTTACTCAGAATGAAAAAAAATTCCACTGATGATAATGAAACCCCATCTATTGTATGTTATAGACCTTTGATTGTAGTGTTATTTTTCACTTTCAAAAAAGTAGGTCAATGACCTACTTTTTGAGTAAATGGCCATTGAATATTTTTTGAACCACTTATATTGTCCTTATTCTGTTGGCATAAAATTTATATTAGGTAAATGATCAAAATTTTGAGATATGGTGTCTTTTATCGTTTTTAAGCATTTTTTAATATTTTCGCAATTTGTGCCATACAATTATTTTAATGAATAAGTGAGGTAAAACCAGCAGAAAATATGAAAAATTATATAGACTAAAATATAAAATCTTAACTTTCAATATTAGAGTACTTCCAAAAATGTTTTAGCGGAAAACAAAATCTGCAAAATTTAGTCTGAATTTCCTCTGTTTGGCTAAAAGTCTATTTTTGTTTGAGCCTAATTACGTAATAAAGTAAAAATATCAAATGTTTTGTCAATAATAATTCATTTTATTAATACTTTTTTTGTTTAGAACAAATTTTACTCATTACATTGAACTTTATAACAATCGGAATTTGAGAACTCAAATCCTGAGTAAACATAGCTGCAGGTCTGTAGCTCCCGGTCTGAAAAAATTCGGATGGACGACCTGGGAGCTACAGTGCCTCCCATAGTAAAAAACTGCAATTTACGGCGCACAAAAAAATGCGCTAGTTTTGGACTGATTAATCTCATTTACGAACACATTCTGTACAAATATTTGATCCCAAAAAATTCCTCGGACATTTTACTACAAATATCGTCACTTCACTTACTTCTGATAGTCTTTTAAACACCATCACCAGCCCTGTGAATTGAAGTGGTGCAGGTTTGTTTACATTTAAAAATGGCGACTCTCGATCTCGACGTAAATTAACATACTTCATTTTCCGAGGTCGGTTATCATGTTAAGAGAAAATCTGAGACAAGTTAAGTGACGATGTCAGTAGTAAATTTGCTAAAGAATTTAATGGTACTAACTTTTTTTTACAGAATTTGTGTGAAAATAAGGTTAATAAGTCCAAAACTAGCGCAATTTTTTGTGCGCCGTAAATTGCAGTTTTTTACTATGGGAGGCACTGTAGCTCCCAGGTCGTCCATCCGAATTTTTTCAGACCGGGAGCTACAGTCATGCAGCTAGAGTAAACAACACCCTTATATATGCATTTAATTAAGTTTCATTCTGGAGAAAAAAAAATTATTGTAGTGACGACCACCTTCCTGCTTGAAATCTTTCAAAAAGGACTATGAAACCTATAAATTTGGCAAAAAACTTAAAAATCATAATAGAGTGCATGACCTGATATTTAAAAGGTACAAGAAAATAGTTGAAAATAATTTTTCCATATTTGTTAACTTTAAAGATAGGTTTTTTGTGTATATGTTTTCGTGGATAAACTAAAACATTAGGTGGCTATTAGCTATTTTGGTTTCAACTACCATATCAACGGTGAACTATGCTAAACAATTATACAGTACCCGCAATGATATTTTTTACAATCTTATCCTATCGTATCATGTATCAATCATATCCTATAGTGCATGTTTACTATTCTATCATGTGTTAATCCAATCCTTTTGTGCATTAATGTTGTCCGGTTTACCGTTCAAATTTAACAGTTTTTCCGTTTATCCTATCTTTTTAATCGTTTCATGCCTTTTCATAATGAGAAAATTTATTTTAAAGTTACAAGTTGTTCAATGCACTATATTTACATTCTACTGTGTTTTTCCATTAAATTCCGTGATGTTTAAATGCATCTAAATGCAACACCTATTCACTGCGTATGAATTTACGAGTAATTTACATAAGTAGTTCTCAAACAGTGATTTCTATGTTATCAGTTAAAAAATGTATTTCATGAATGTTGTCAAAACACCATGTTTTATAATTATTCAACAAAAAAGTTGACTTTATTGTTAAAAGCAACATTTCAAGAGTTATTTATCATGGATTATATTTTCATGCTCGTCGATCTTATCTCAACAGTCTATGTGAAAACCTGTTTAAACCGGTTTTACAAAACAGCTGTTCTTGCTGTTACTTATTCACTCCCTTCGTGATCTGCACTTTATATCGATTTATTTAAGTAAACAATTGATTTCATCAGTAAGGGAATGTAAATATAAGCATTAAATGATTTATTTTTGCCGTCGTCGTGTCAATAACTGCCGTCAGGTGAGCAGACAAATTACCATAACGCGCTAACGCGTTATTCAATTTATCTGCTCACCTGATGGCAGTTATTGACACGACGACGTCAAAAATAAGTCATTCAATGCTATAGTAGACAATAATTTATTGAGCAAAAAATGTAACATCCTATCCAGCATTCTACCATGATACTATACTATTTCTTAATAATTTAGATCAAATTTTTTGAAACATTTTTATACATTTTATAAATGATGCAGCAATGATTAACAACTTGACATTTGTTAAATTCAAGAAATTCTGCGTATATATTTATTCGTACATGTTCTTTCTCAAGTTCTGCCATCATCCGGTTAATCATAAAGATCATTTAATGAGATAATATGTTTATCATAAACATTGTTTATCCTTTCCTTTCGTGTATGAATCCTATCGTATTGTGCATGTACCGTATTTCACGGAATTTAGGTCGATACGGTTTATTGGGCGAAGGAGGCCGTTTTTAGCCATAAAATAAAAAAAAGTATAAATAGGTCGACTTCGAAGAATTGGTCGAAAAATTACCGCTAGTTCTAATGAATAAATGGTTTAAACCAATAACGTTATCATATAGTAGCCTTTAATCTTATTTCACAGTTTTAAACAAAAGGGAAATAAAATGTATTTCTTGAAAACATCGTAAGAAAATGTCTGAAATTGCGTCAAAATTTTCAAACCAAATAATTCAGTACGGCCGGTTTTAATTTAAGATCGTTTTTTATTACTTCCCTGCCATGTGTACAAACTGGTGTTAACTGGGGGATAGTTACCTAGCCTGGAGGCATGACTACGGTAGCACATGCCACCCTGTGTCTCTATGTGACTTTTTACTGTGTATATACAGACGAGTCAACCTCTGATCTTATTGAAGCCTGCAGGCATGAGTAGCACGTGCCGAGAGTTCAACTGTGTATAAATAAAGTCAGCGCTACCCAGACTGATTTCAGAGACACCTGGCTAAAATTTCATCGAAAGTTTTATGTTGAATATACAGAAAAAGACTTGTTCATGTATTCTATTATGAAAACAAATTGTTTTTTTTTTTATTTCTACCCGACGATATTTCCCCCCGTAATTACCCTTTGTACGGTTCTCATTTTACTTTTACCGCGCGAAATCGATTTCCTGTTTATCGTAAGCACACGATCAAAATGCATGACAGCATTTAATGATTCAGTCAGTGATCTAAGTAAGAAATGTAAGAAGAAATAAATCTATTTACATTTAATTTTGTTTAAATGATAAATTACTACAATATATTGATTAAAATCCATACGATTTTTACACAGAAATTCAAGCAGTATTACAGTAAACACTCATGATTTTATTGGAGGGTTGCATAAATTTTTGCAAAATTCCAACCAAAAAAAAAAACATAAATTGGGCGAAGCGATGAATAGGGCGAGGTCCACATGTCAGGGGGAAAAAGTATCGACCTAAATTCCGTGAAATACGGTATACTGTTTTATCGTACGTTAATCCTATCCTATCGTGCGTGTATACTCTTCTATTGTGCGTTTATCCTATCCCATCATGCGTTAATCCTATCCTATCTTTAATCTTGTAAATAATAATGTTGCGGGTACTGAACCTGCCATTGTTTATGTCTGTGTATAATGGAGGAAAAAATCAAACACACCCAGGAAGCTGAAGGGGGATTAGAAATTTTTTTTACATGTTTTTCTACAGGTTTAAAGCAAAATACATTTATAATATTAAAAAAAGTAAAAGTATGCTATTTCTTGTTCATTTCAAATGTAATTTTCATAACAGATGTTATTTTAAGATAATCCCAGTGTCTTTTGCACCCGGTTCTTTTTTTACACAGCGTGCTAAATTTCCGGTTAAAATTTTGGTGCCCAACAAGTGTTTTAAAATAGCAATGGCTTGATCAAAAAGTTGGAAATTTGTTAAAATATCACGTCTGTCGTTAAGAGGGATTGGAGAAAACAAGGAAAGCTACGAAATGTAAACATGGTAAATGAGTACGGATGGGACGATCCAATGATCATCGCGATAAATATTTTGATGATATTTGGATCGATACATTTACAATTAATACAATGATACCTTAGCGAACTTTTTTTTATTTTCCAAAAATATCCGAGCTATATGTATTTTTAGTCTGCGCGCCTAATATGAAAGTACAAAGATGGCGAAAAAACCTCGTAAAGTTGTCAAAACTGTTATGAAGCTAAATCAGGAGTGTGGAATGTTTATGAAAAAGTAGTGAATACAAGACTAAAGTAATTTGTATATTGTGCAAGGCTCATTTTAAATATAATGAAATCCCTTTGGACATGCGGTACATTGACAGATTCAATAAATTTTAAGCAGTTATTCTTGTTTTCATTAAGTTGCAATGTATTGTGATATGTATCGTATCGCATCTTATGTATCGTGATATGTACTGAATCGGCTAAGTAAAGTATTGTCCCAGCCCAAGAAATGAGTGGGTTATATAATTGTACATTAATTGTATCCATTCTTTTCCAACAATTACACTACGTTTATGTATGTAGCTTGACTACCTCATGCGTCCTCCTGGAAAAGGAGAGGATAATTAAGTACTTGTGTAGCTTGAACATTAATTAAAACTATAACACTGATTGATGTTTAATCTATATATTAATAAGTTTAAAAACTGGGATAGAAAGTATTTGACAGAAAGAGGGGGGGGGGGGGGGGGGGTGCTACTGCACTCAATTCTATGCGTTTTTGGCAGTCTTAACCTTAATTTTATATGTATAATACAGATTCATTGAGTATATCAATTTTAGTGACTGTTAGATTGTGTCCTTTTGGTACATTTCAATTTTTTCCAAAGTTTGCCAAAAAATCTTGTTACAATATACACATGTTAAAGAGACTATCATGAAATCAAAGTACTGAAGTACATGTACTAAAAGCCGGACTCTTTTGGTTTGTCTTTATGCATATTATGTAGTAAAGACTGAAAATATCTCTCTCTCTCTTTCTCTCTCATGCTTTTATTGTCGGCAAAGCGTGAGAGAGTGACCAAATTTTGTAAGCGGCTATAAACAAAAATATGTCTGTCAGACACAAAAAAATTCAACAGTTGCTGCCTTGAATTTTGCAACAAGCGTTATATATTTAATCCCCATTTCTTCAACGTGCAGCAAAGTAGTTCATGGAAATTGTATGTGTCCAAAATGCAGTCTTGTTTTTTAAACACATTATTAATAAGAAAAATATTATTAACGATTATTTATGTGCTAGGGTGTTAAATAAACTTTTACTGTGAGTTTTATATCCCGTTTGTAGTCATTACACCGTTCTTTTGATCACACGATGACTCGCTCAGTCGGCACTTCTTAAAACCTTGTGTACATCGTAATTACTGTGGAATCATTAGATTTCGTGGTGGCTCAAATTTCGTGGAATTTGTGGGTACCTCTCATCCACGAATTAACATCCTCTACGAATTAATAAATTGGGGTATAAGAGTCATATTTCCTTTGTAGGTTTAAGAGAATACACGAAATTACGTCCCTACTAACCTGTAACATTTAAGCAATCCTCGAAAATTGCCCTCCACGAAATTTAATGATTCCACAGTATATTAAAGGCTTGAATACTAACACGAGTGCAACATTTAAATATCCATCTCTATTCTTCCAAGTTTTAATTTGAAGTCTGATTGTCTATCTTGGTCCTGGTTGACCATGTGTGAGTTTAAATTTTTGTATGTAATTTTCTTGTTGTTTACCGAAACATTTCCACATTTCTTTTCAGATATAATTTTAAAATGAACCATTTCTGGGTTGTTTCCATATTTTTCACGCTTCTGAAGGATTTTAATCTATTTTTCAATCACGTTTTATGGGAAAGGGAGGCAACTCTTCATTATATACATTAGCTACAAAATGGAAGTTGAGACAATCGAAATGCATTACAGTACCAAATACTCCGTTTTTTGAAAGCATGCTATAATCAACAAATATAAAGAGATTTATCATATACTTGGTGTAAAATACAGGGTATGCACCCCTGACATGAACAGTGGCACATGCCTTTATCACACATCCCATATAAACCCTTCACCAATATCAGCACTCTGGCCTTTGGTCCTCGGGCTGATATTGGAGTCTTGAGTAGATATGGGATGTGATTTTGCCATATGTACTATTCTCTATTATATACATGAACCTGTGTGAATTTAACACTGTAATTCAAATTTTTGCTCCGCTCGCCCCAACGGTCGCACCGTAAAATAAATTATATATTACCCATCAAATCACCCTGTAAGTTTAAACTATTAAACATTTTCACTCTAATTATTAATTAAAAGCCTAAATCTTTCTCCACTAAAATAAACATGTTACTTACACGTTTTCTATATAGGTCTTTTTCTGATAATGTGTGGCTCAAAAGTACTGCCTTTACGAACTCTTCAGCGCTGGTTCTCAGCGAAAACAAGTCTTGTGGTTGTAGTATATCCCTCCAATTATCAGTGTCGTAGATCTGATTGCTCGAATAGCTTCCAGCATGTGTGGCTGCACGAGCAGTACAAGATATTTTTGTAACCCCGAACCCGATGGAGTGATTCGTTCAACGACACATTAGCTCTGCGTGCGATATTTTGGGTTACATTTAGTACATGTTACCGTTATATTTGTGGAGTGTTAAATTAACCAAAATGAATACTTTCAAATTTATTAAAAACAAATAACGAAAATAAAAAAAAATATTTTCATTTTGTTATGGTTACTGATTTCGTTTGTGGCGTGTTTATATTTTGCACATTGATCATGTGCCACATATTTATCTTTTCCTTTTTTCCCCTGGTAACTCAGTATTGAACTGCGTCATGTTTAATGCTCATGGAAACGGAAGCTGAAATAATAATTCTTAGATCAATTACTGCATTTAAAGATTTTTTTACATAAAATTTGTAGACTAAATAAAAAACTATGATTAGGCCTATATATAGTTTGTCCCAATATATTTTTGCCGCATATTCTCTTAAATTATTCGGTATTTATGAATTATAAATCTCCGTAGGAAATCTGTTTTCGTTCTTGTGAATTTTGTGAAATGTGTGAATGATGTTATTTTGGAAATTTTCCCTTTCATGGATTTCAATTGCACTTCTTCCACAGGTACATGTATGTGTAATTTTTTTTTATTATTAAAAATCGTCCAAATGTGCAGAATAAATATCTTTGGGCAGACTATAGACCGTTTTCCGGTCTGGGCATTCTGTGTGTTATTTTACAGATAAAGAGTTGTTTGAGAAAAACGAACTGCGCGTGAATTCAGTTTAACCTTGAAGCTTCCATACAGGCGATTAATGATTGATAAAACCAGAGAGACTTCATATTTTAGACTCAAACTTGAAATTTGTGTTATAATTACTTCCAGTTAAACAATGTCTTGGCGTCTATTAAAATTCCAAATGTTATTTCATTTGTATATTTTCAATTCCCCTTTTTTCAAATTTGAGGCCCAATATCTCCAAAAGGGTTAGAGATAGAAAAAAGCCAACAATTAGAACTCCACAAATATAACGGTAACCTGTACTAAATGTAACCCAAAATATCGCACGCAGAGCTTATGTGTAAAAATTTATTTTTCATACAAAAGTTAAATATGCCCTGTATTTATAGTCTTCATTCATTGAGCAAAGCGAGATAACTCTTCTTCTTTTTTTTGAATTGTGATAAAGTTATCATTTTCAGACCCTTAAAACTCCTATTAGGAGTCAAAAAGTGGCCCCTCGGACCATAATTTTTAAATTGCACCCTTTATTTTGAACTATTAACCGAAAAGATTTTGAAAATCGAATTAAAAATAAAAAAGTTACAGCTAAAGGGCTCTTTAGAATATTGACCCCTCCAAGTCCCTACTTTTTCGGAATTTTTACTCCAGAACCTTTTCCGGTCTCCGCACTTTTCCTGTATTGCAAATATTAAATATAAGAATATTTGCGTAAACACTGTTTGAGAAAACGTTACACGCGTCATGCGCGGATCTAGAGGGGGGGTCGGGGGGGTCCCGACCCCCCCTGGAAAATGAAAATTTATTAAATTTACATAGTAAAATTATCGCGAAAATATGCCTCGGACCCCCCCTGGCAAACACAATTATCCTTCGGACCCCCCCTGGAAAAATTTTCTGGTTCCGCGCATGCGCGTCAATTCTATTTAACATAGAAACTCCAATAGAAGATTTTCATCGACTCATAAAACCGGAAGTACTCAATACTTTTCAACGAAACTTGGAATATATCGCTTAATTACGTCTATTCAAACAATATCTATGCATCTAATAACATTCCTAAGCTTTTCTTTAAAAAATTGTTTTTTCACCCCCCCCCCTTTTCTCAAGTTTAAGGCCTAAAATCTCAAAACTGATAACAGATAGAAACTCGCCTCCACTTAACTTTTTAAACATCTTGACAAGGTTAATCTAACTCTAGAATTTCATCGAATTTCCTCTAGAAAGAAAAACAACACATTGATTCTTTTAATTTCTAGTGTTTTGCTTGTGTAAACCGGAAGTACCAGAACCGGAAGTCCAAAACAAGACATTCGCGTGTCATTATAAAATGCTATTAGTCCATTGCATAATTGTTTCAATCTTCCTTTTCGTTTTCAAAAAATCGCTGACGAAAGTTTGTCGAAAAAAGAAAAATAACTAGAGACGAGCTCGTTGCAAGCAACGATTAGGTTTTCCGTCGTAGCTGCGTCATACTTGTGACGTATTACAAAAAATTGATAGCTACCATAGTACAATATTAGATGTGTAAACACTGAGAAACAAATTTCTGTGACCGCGTAGATTTTACGGTGATAGAGAATTCGTCTGGATCTGCATCGGTCGTGTGCAGTACGAACCGGGTAAGGGAATGTTGGCGTAAAGTGTATAAGGTATAAGGTTGTGGCGCGCTGTGGGCCGTAAGCTAAAACGAAGGGTAGGTTTGCCGTATTCCCGAAGGTCCACCAGTATACAGTTCCAGAGAAATAAACAGGCCATTGATGCAGGATTCCACATTATTGGACGAGACTCAACGATGGCAACATTATAACAATTTAACAGACAGAATGTTACAAACAATTCGGATATGGCCAGTAGTGGCCTCCGGATTCACGACTCTGGGAGAGTCGGACGTGGCCGGGGCTGGCCGCCGTATTCCAGACTGAGCATTGACAATTGTACATAACTATTTATAAGAATCTTAACAATGAGTGTAAATTGACAGGTAATGATATAAGTAAGCTGAGTGAAAGGTTCACAGATATAAAATAATTAAATAAACTCAATGAGTCTTTGATGTCCAAGAAATGAAAATCTGATAATTGCACAATGTTGTTTTAAGAGATTAACAGTCCTTGAGACATGACACTCTGTCTCTTTGAAATCACATATAAAGTCTAAAATTAAAAGTGTCAATCACTAAATAAAAAAGTATCTTTGTAAGAAATAAACTGTGAGAAAAAATTACGAATTTTACAAGTAAAGTAAAAAAAAAAATTATAATTGAACAGTGCATTTTGCACGATGATACTACATGTTTATAAGCAAATGCAGATCTTAACACGTTGTCTCTAGTTTGATTCGCCGCATTTTATTCACAGAGTGGGACTGTGGTTGTGCCCGGTACGAAGGTAAAAAGACCATTGGCAAACGTTTTACACGCATTTTTATCGAACGCAAGCGCCAATGAATCTCTTAGTATATATGCGGAGATCCTGGAAATTTTACAAGGGGTTTGGAAGAATAATTTT
The DNA here is from genome assembly GCF_025612915.1 of Magallana angulata. Taxonomy (NCBI): domain Eukaryota; kingdom Metazoa; phylum Mollusca; class Bivalvia; order Ostreida; family Ostreidae; genus Magallana; species Magallana angulata. Next base: position 297,398 of record NW_026441572.1, read on the forward strand.
GTATTTCGAGGAGGGGGAACATGCGCGGATCAGAAAATTTTTCCGGGGAGGGGGTTGAAAAGTCAGACGGTTATTTGAGTTTGCCAAGGGATGTCCGAGGCATATTTGGTAAGTTTATAATGTACACGTAATTGAAAGAAATTTCGCTGGGGGGGGGGGGGGGTTGGAACCCTTCCCCTTCTAGATCCGCGCACGGAGAAAACCGATGCCGGTAATTTTACTATAATTTTAACCATTTTTATTTAATTATTCATGTTCATAATTATCAGAAAAACCAATATTACCTTTCAAAGCAGTTAAAACTTAAGATACGAACCATTTAGTCTCGCTGAGTATTGCGTCCGCGTACGAAAATAATGGCAATTTTGAAGAAATTCGGATAGACGATCTGTGTCCTAGGTCGTCCATCCGATTCTTTTTCTGACTAAAAGCTACAGATTTGCAGTTAGAGATTGTCAAACTCTTATTGATTATGTCAATTTGTTTGTCTCAAAGAATCATTTTTTAAATCAATAAAGTTTTACCTTAAAAAGAAGAAAGAAATCGGGCACAATTTTCAATGTTAGCATTTACAATTTTATGGTCTAATAAAATTTCAAGAAACAACTCTTCATTACTTTATCCGAAATATTGCATGAAAAAAAATTTACATCGCATTTTTTAAATTACAAAAGGATATTCAAAATGAACTTGGATTAACCGCTAACAAACAAGCATAAAGAGAGACTGAGAACCAATTTCTTCTCTTCTTTTTTTAGCTCACCTGAGCTATTCTGATTACATTTTGTCTGTCGTCCGTCTGTCTGTCCGTCTGTCCGTCCGTCTGTCCGTCTGTCTGTAAACTTTTCACATTTTCAACATCTTCTCAAGAACCACTGGGCCAATTTCAACCAAACTTGGCACAAAGCATCCTTAGCCTAAGGGAATTTAAATTTGTGAAAAATAAGGATCACGCCCTTTTGCAAAGGGAGATAATTAGGAATTTATGAAAATTTTGGAGAAATTTTCAAAAATCTTCTTCTCATGAACCATAAGACCAGGAAAGCTGAAACTTGTGTGGAAGCATCATCAGGTAGTGTAGATTCTAATTTGTGAAAATCATGACCCCCGGGGATAGGGTGGGGCCACAATGGGGGGGTCGAAGTTTTACATAGGAATATACAGGGTAAATCTTTGAAAATCTTCTTCTCATGAACCATAAGACCAGGAAAGCTGAAACTTGTGTGGAAGCATCCTCAGGTAGTGTAGATTCTAATTTGTGAAAATCATGATCCCCAAGGGTAGGGTGGGGCCACAATGGGGGGTCGAAATTTAACATAAGAATATATAGAGTAAATCT
>NW_026441572.1:303736-426544 GCF_025612915.1 Magallana angulata
ATGCTTTGTTGAGTAATGCAAGCTTTTAAGAACGCAATACTTATATTTGTTTAAAATATAACACCCAAATACTTCGTCTTACATTCGCTATTTGTAGAACAGGCAGAACCAGTATCAGTCTGACCGGCCTCACCATATACATTGTTGGAATTTAATTGTCCTAGCATTGCATTGCTCTGCATGTACACAATTTCTTTTAAAAATTAAACAGTTAAAGTGTTCATCTATATGGCTACACATAACGTACACACGTGATTCAAAATAAACAACACGGAAAACGGTAAAGAATTCAGTCATTGAGTCTACATTTTATAGAACTTGTAAAAAAAAAAACCCATTGCGGGTCTGAATGTTTGTTGATATGTCAATCTATCAATATACAGTTTGTTAATTATTTTCGATTGCTAAGGCTACAGCGTATTTGATGAACATTGAACAACATTTTTTCCATGCCACTTTTTTCCATGGAAGATAGCGAATGTATACAAGTATAAAGCATTTATAAAATTCATTGAATTACCTCTTTAGAATTGTGTATGGAATAAATAATTTATAAGTTGCTGCTGAAGGTTGTTTGGTATTTTCGTTTGTAGATGTTTTGCAAGTAAAAAATCTGAAATGCGGGGCAAGTCGTAATTAATATCCCTAATAACCGTAACTTAAAACTAGCGGCTTTGGATTCAAATATTATCGTATAAGAATATTAAGTTCACTTTTTAAAATCATCTCCACGATGATAATTATATTATATCCATCGCAAATCAGTATTTTATTTTTTTTTTGCTTTAAAAGAATTGTTCTATCGGGAGCAATCCCGCGTTCGTTTAAATTGCCAGCGTACATTTGTCATGTCAGTAATACACATTGTGCTTTATAAGACGGCCGTGTATACGTATTGTAGAAAAGTTGAGTTTAATTACCATGCATTGGAACCATTTTATTAACACATCTCCCAGTACTGAAAGAATTCAAAATGTCTCTGTTACAGTAACACAGTGGGGCGTTAAACGTGTACGTCCAGCTCTACAAGCACATGCACTATCGTCTAGGCGACGGCCTGAATACAGCTAGCGACTCTCCTATCGATCGGTTACCTGAGTCTCGTAATGCATCTAAATATAGACAGGGGCACAGTTATGAAACAAACAACAAAAATAAGGTCAAAGAGGTTCATCTATATGAAATGAAATTGTACATATGAATAAAAACATTTGGGAATTTTATGTGGAATTATTTTTGCGCACTAAATGTATCCGTTAGTGCATTACAAAAAGCCCTTTCATAACCTCATAAACGTGCGCACCCCCACAAAAATGGACCAAACTGACAACAATTGTTTCTGCAAATACTGACTATAAATTACGAAAACATTAAATTGAATACTATAGAAGGATTCAAAATTAATTTCTTTACAACTTTGCTTCAATAATGCATTAGAAATTTTTATTCCTTTTTAAGTTATTGACAAGAAACTTTGGACGCCTCTAACTCCCTAATTATAAGGGCCAGCCATTTTTTCGGCATACCGAATGAAAGGTCTGAGTAAGACCAAGAACTTTTAAAATACATGTTATAACAAATTTTTATCAGTTAGAAAACTAACACGGAAAATACGCGAATTTTTTTGATTTTTTTTCTTACCTTTATTTCAACATCTATACCACCCCTTTTCTTTGCATTTAAATAATAAATAAAATATATCTCGCACAAATTCAATGTATTAGCTTCCAAACCAGCCCATCTTTGAGACTCTGCCAGTCATCGTTAAAGCTAAACCCCCTGGACAAAAGAAGTCGTTAAATTTTACTAAAAGGGGAATAACTCAAAACCGTATGGGATTTTCCTCAAATAAAATATGCAACGACAACATCACGCGGCATGTTATCAGTCCTGAAAATTTCAAAACAATCGGTGAACAAACGAGCGAGATATTAAGGATCAAAGTTGGCGTCTAGAAGAAAAAAAAAATAATAAGAAATTTGAAAATTTTTCAGAATAATAGTAAGGTTTTCCGCTCCCAGCGGAAAACCTTAATAATTGTCTGATAGATCTATTTCCATATTTTCTGAACACCTTGGTATTACTAGTTGCTTAGATAGGAATTCATGGGTAGTGCAGTGTGAAAAGAAAGATAACTCCAGAACTTAACAAGTAGCTACACATCAAATTTCCAGAAGAATATTTTCAAAAAATCATTTCAAAGTAAGTATTCAGTCCTTGGACGCAAAACTTGGTATTCTAAGAGTATTTGTGCTCTATATTCTTAGAAACAAGCGAGATAACTCTTCCAAAAAATAATTTTGAAATTAAAAAAGTTGTGATCTTTAGGCCCTTCGAACCCCTACAGGGAGTCAAAAAGTGGCCCCTCGGACCATAATTTTTAAATTGTACTCTTTATTCTGATCTATTAACCGAAAAGATTTTGAAAATTGGATGAATAATAAAAAAGATACAGCTAAAAGGCTGTTTTTAATACTGACCCCTACAGATCCCTTATTTTTCAAAAGTTCTTTTCCAGGACCTTTTCCGGTCTGCGCATTAGGTCCCTTATTGCAAATATCAAATACAAAAATATTTGCTTGATAACTGTTTGAGAAAACGTTACACGCGTGAATTCAATTTAACATAGAAACTCCCATAGACAATTTTCATCGGCTCATAAAACCGGAAGTACTCAATACCATTCAATGAAACTTGGAATATATCTTAATTACTTCTATTTAAACAATATCTATCCGTTTTATAGCATTCCTAAGCTTTTTCTGAATTTTTTGTTTTGTCATCCCCCCCTTTTCTCAAGTTAGAGGCCTAAAATCTCAAAACTGATAAGAGATAGAAACTCGCATCCACTAAACTTTTTAAACAACTCGACCTGATTGATCTAACTCTAAAATTACAACGAAATTCCTTAAGAAATAAAAACAATATATTGATTCTTTTTATTTCTTGTATTTTACTTGTGTAAACCGGAAGTACCGGAACCGGAAGTCCAAAAAGGGACATACGCGTGCCATTTAGAAATGCTATTAGTCCATTGCATAATTGTTTCAATATTCCTTTCCGTTTTTAAAAAATCGCTGACGAAAGTTTGTCGAGAAATAAAAAATAATAATAAAACAGAAGAATAACAATAGGTCTTTTCGACCGAAAGTCGAAAAGCCCTAACTAGACCTATTTTTGTCTCCAACAAAAAGGAAGGGCTTTTCGACAGCCCTTAAAACCCCTTATTTAAATTTATCATATTTTCTCTCAGAATCTGTGTATTAAAAATTAGGAAAATATCTTGAGCATATACCCACACGTTAACTTTTAAGAAATTAAATGCCCAAAGATAGACAACTTCAGAATTTTTATCCAACTATATCGTTTGTTTCCTCATATAAAAGTTCTCAAATTTCTTATATAAGAAAGTACTCATTTAAGATTCAAGAGTTTTGGTATGCCAAAAGCTCTAATGCTAATCATTCATTGAGCAAAGCGAGATAACTCTTGAATTTTAATTTTTTTCAAATGTGATAAAGTTATCATTTTCAGGCCCTTAAAACCCCTATAAGGAGTCAAAAAGTGGCCCTTTTGACCATAATTTTTGAATTGTCTCTTTATTTTAAACTAATAACTGAAAAGAGTTTAAAAATTGGGTGATGATAAAAAACTTATAGCTAAAAGGCTGTTTTTAATACTGACTCCTTCATGTCCCTTATTTTTCGGAATTTTTTTCCTCAGACCTTTTCCTGTCTGTGCATTTAGTCCCTCATTACAAGTACAAAATATAAAAATATTTGCTTAAAAACTGTTTGAGAAAACGTTACATGCGTGATTTCAATTTAACATAGAAACTCCCGTAGACAATTTTCATTGGCTCATAAAACCGGAAGTACTAGACACTATTCAACGAAACTTGAAATATATCTTAATTACGTCTATTAACACAATATCTATCCTAATCATTTATTAAGCAAAGCGAGATAACTCTTGAAAATTGAATTTCGATAAAGTTATCATTTTCAGACCCTTAAAACCCCTATAAGGAGTCAAAAAGTGCCCCCTCGGACCGTAATTTTTTTATTGTACCCTTTATTCTGAACTATTAACCGAAAAGATTTTGAAAATTGGATAAACAATAAAAAAGTTACAGCTAAAGAGCCGTTTTTAGTACTGACCCCTACAGATCCCTTATTTTTCGGAATTTTTTTCCCAAGACCTTTTCCGGTCTGCGCATTAGGTCCCTAATTGCAAATATCAAATACAAAAATATTTGCTTGATAACTGTTTGAGAAAACGTTACATGCGTGAATTCAATTTAACATAGAAACTCTCATAGACAATTTTCATCGGCTCATAAAACCAGAAGTACTCAATACTATTCAATGAAACTTAAAATATATCTTAATTACGTCTATTTAAACAATATCTATCCGTTTTGTAGCATTCCTAAGCTTTTTCTGAATTTTTTGTTTTGTCACCCCCCTTTTCTCAAGTTAGAGGCCTAAAATCTCAAAACTGATAAGAGATAGAAACTCGCTTCTACTAAACTTTTTAAACAACTCAACAAGGTTGATCTAACTCTAAAATTACAACGAAATTCCTCAAGAAATAAAAACAATATATTGATTCTTTTTATTTCTTGTATTTTGCTTGTGTAAACCGGAAGTACCGGAACCAGAAGTCCAAAAGGGGACATACGCGTGCCATTTAGAAATGCTATTAGTCCATGCCATAATTGTTTCAATATTCCTTTCTGTTTTTTAAAAATCGCTGACGAAAGTTTGTCGAGAAATAAAAAATAATAATAAAACAGAAGAATAACAATAGGTCTTTTCGACCGAAAGTCGAAAAGCCCTAATAATAATAAAACATCAGAATAACAATAGGTCTTTTCGACCGAAAGTCGAAAAGCCCTAACTAGACCTATTTTTGTCTCCAACAAAAAGGAAGGGCTTTTCGACAGCCCTTAAAACCCCTTATTTAAATTTATCATATTTTCTCTCAGAATCTGTATATTCAAAATTAGGAAAATATCATGAGCATATACCCACACGTTAACATTTAAGAAATTAAATGCCCAAAGAAAGACAACTTCAGAATTTTTTATCCAACTATAGTGTTTGTTTCCTATAATAAAAGTCCTAAAAATTCATATTTAGGAAAGTACTCATTTAAGATTCAAGAATGTTAGTATGCCAAAAGCTCTAATGCTAATCATTCATTGAGCAAAGCGAGATAACTCTTGAAATTTAATTTTTTTGAAATGTGATAAAGTTGTCATTTTCAGGCCCTTAAAACCCCTATAAGGAGTCATAAAGTGCCCCCTCGGACCATATTTTTAAAATTGTACTCTTTATTCTGAACTATAAACCGAAAAGATTTTGAAAATCAGATAAACAATAAAAAAGTTACAGCTAAAGGACCGTTTTTAATATTGACCCCTTCAGATCCCTTATTTTTTCGAATTTTTTTCCCAGAACCTTTTCCGGTCTGCGCATTAGGTCACCCATTGCAAATACAAAATATAAAAATATTTGCTTAAAAACTGTTTGAGAAAACGTTACATGCGTGAATTCAATTTAACATAGAAACTCCCATAGACAATTTTCATCGGCTCATAAAACCGGAAGTACTCAATACTATTCAATGAAACTTGGAATATATCTTAATCACATCTGTCTAAACAATATATATCCGTCTTAGAACATACCTAAGCTGTTCTAGGTTTTTTATTTTTTCATCCCCCCTTTTCTCAAGTTTGAGGCCTAAAATCTCAAAACTGATAAGAGATAGAAACTCGCCGCCGCTTTACTTTTTAAACAACTCGACATGGTTGATCTAACTCTAAAATTACAACGAATTTCCTTTAAAAATAAAAACAATATATTGATTCATTTAATTTCTACTATTTTGCTTGTGTGAACCGGAAGTACCGGAACCGGAGGTCCAAAACCTTACATACTGGTGACATTTTAAAATGCTATAAGACTATTGTATAGTTATTTCTGAAATCCTTTCCGTTTAAAAAAAAACGCTGACGGAAATTCTGTCGAGAAAAAGAATAATAATAATAACTAGAGCAAAGCTCGTTGCAAAGCAACAAGTGGGTCTTCCGTCAATGTTAGAAGAAAAGCTGGAAGCTTCTGTAAGAAGCAGAGCTCTTAAACCAACAACAAGAGTAACTAAAAGAAAAAAATGAAATAAATCGAATTATTCCTGGTACGACTTAACAAAATACGAATGATTTTAAGTACGACTTAACAAAAACTTTTCCGATTTCAACTACAACTTAACAAAAAAAATTCCGAATGTGTTACAGTACGACTTAACAAATATTTTTGGTACGAGTTAATTTTACTTTTAACATTACGCTATTTTTTAAACCAAGGACGCGGAATCAAAATTTCCGGAAAAATCAATTTTTAAACCCCAATATCTCTGTAATGCGTCGTCCGATTTTAAAACGGATTTCAGTGTTACATTCAGCTTAATAAGCTCTACAAAACACATATTCATTTTTGATTTGATCAGAAAATTCATTTTTTCGAAAAATTTGTTTCACTTCCGGTTTCGACCGGAAGTGACAAATTTTCATTTCCAGCCGTATTACAGAGGTTAATCGACCAAATCATAACCATTGAAAATTTCAAGCCTCTATCTTTAAGCGTTTTCGAGAAAGGCCGCGGACAAAATGACTTTTTGAAATTTTTTAAAATGACGTAACGTAAAAACGGAAGTGACGTGGTCAAGAAAACTTTAACATCTTTGCGGGATAATAGTTTCACATAATCTCTAAAAATTTCATCAAAATCGGTTGGAAACGTTTTGAGTTATAAAGCCGAGAAGGAGTCAGAAAAAAAAGAAAAAGTATAATAATAATAAAAAGAAACCGAAGAATAACAAGAGGGTCTTCCGTTGAAAACGGAAGACCCTAATAATAATAAAACATCAGAATAACAATAGGTCTTTTCGACCGAAAGTCGAAAAGCCCTAATAAAACATCAGAATAACAATAGGTCTTTTCGACCGAAAGTCGAAAAGCCCTAATAATAATAAAACATCAGAATAACAATAGGTCTTTTCGACCGAAAGTCGAAAAGCCCTAATAATAATAATAATAATAATAATAAAACAACAGAATAACAATAGGTCTTTTCGACCGAAAGTCGAAAAGCCCTAATAATAACTAGACCTTTTTTTGTCTCCAACAAAAAGGAAGGGCTTTTCGACAGCCCTTAAAACCCCTTATTTAAATTTATCATACTTTTTCTCAGAATCTGTATATCAAAAATTAGGAAAATATCATGAGCATATACCCACACGTTAACATTTCAGAAATTAAATGCCCAAAGAAAGACAACTTCAGAATTTTTTATCCAACTATATCGTTTGTTTCCTGAAATAAAAGTTCTAAAAATTCTTATATAAGAAAGTACTCATTTAAGATTCAAGAGTTTTGGTATGCCAAAAGCTTTAATGCTAATCATTCATTGAGCAAAGCGAGATAACTCTTGAATTTAATTTTTTTTAAATGTGATAAAGTTATCATTTTCATGCCCTTAAAACCCCTATAAGGAGTCAAAAATTGGCCCTTTGGACCATGATTGTTAAATTGTACTTTTTATTCTAAACTAAAAACTGAAAAGAGTTTGAAAATTGGGTGAGTAATAAAAAAGTTATAGCTAAAGGGCTGTTTTTAATACTGACCCCTTCAGGTCCCTTATTTTTCGGAATTATTTTCCCGGGACCTTTTCCGGTCTGCGCATTTAGTCCCTAATTGCAAATACAAAATATAAAAATATTTGCTTAAAAACTGTTTGAGAAAACGTTACATGCGTGAATTCAATTTAACATAGAAACTCCCATAGACAATTTTCATCGGCTCATAAAACCGGAAGTACTCAATACTATTCAATGAAACTTAGAATATATCTTAATGACGTCTATTTAAACAATATCTATCCTAATCATTTATTGAGGAAAGCGAGATAACTCTTGAAATTGAATTGCGGTAAAGTTATCTTTTTCAGACCCTTAAAACCCCTATAAGGAGTCAAAAAGTGCCCCCTCGGACCATATTTTTTAAATTGTACTATTTACTCTAAACTATAAACCGAAAAGATTTTGAAAATCGGATAAACAATAAAAAAGTTACAGCTAAAGAGCTGTTTTTAATATTGACCCCTTCAGGTCCCTTTTTTTTCGGAGTTTTTTTCCCAAGACCATTTCCGGTCTGTGCATTAGGTCCCTAATTGCAAATACAAAATATAAAAATATCTGCTTAAAAACTGTTCGAGAAAACGTTACATGCGTGAATTCAATTTAACATAGAAACTCCCATAGACAATTTTCATCGGCTCATAAAACCGGAAGTACTCATTACTATTCAATGAAACTTGGAATATATCTTAATAACATTTATTGAAACAATATATATCCGTCTTAGAACATTCCTAAGCTTTTCTGAGTTTTTTATTTTTTCATCCCCCCTTTTCTCAAGTTTGAGGCCTAAAATCTCAAAACTGATAAGAGATAGAAACTCGCCGCCGCTTTACTTTTTAAACAACTCGACATGGTTGATCTAACTGTAAAATTACAACGAATTTCCTTTAAAAATAAAAACAATATATTGATTCATTTAATTTCTACTATTTTGCTTGTGTAAACCGGATGTACCGGAACCGGAGGTCCAAAACCTTACATACTGGTGACATTTAAAAATGCTATAAGACTATTGTATAGTTATTTCTGAAATCCTTTCCGTTTTAAAAAAATCGATGACGGAAATTCTGTCGAGAAAAAGAATAATAATAATAATAATAATAATAAAACAACAGAATAACAATAGGTCTTTTCGACCGAAAGTCGAAAAGCCCTAATAACTAGAACTTTTTTTGTCTTCAACAAAAAGTAAGGGCTTTTCGACATCCCCTTTTCCTTTTTTGATTGTAAATGTCAGGTAAAATCGTATCTATATTTTATTTTAAAATTCTTCACCGCCTTGGTATTTATATAATCAGTTGCCTATTAGAAATATAACCTTATGAATAATGCAATGTCAAAAAAAGATAACTTCAGCACTTTAAAAGTAAATATACTTTTAATTTCTAAAAGAATATTTCCAAAAAATCATAAAAAAGTAAGTATTCCTTTCTCAAATAGAAAACGTGGTATGCCCAGAGTATTAATATTCTACATTCATTGAGCACAGCGAGATAACTCTTTCTAAATCACTTTTTCAACTTTTAAAAAGTTGCAATATTCACACCCTTAATACTCCTATAAGAAGTCAAAAAATGGCCCTACGGACCATAATTTTTAAATTGTACTCTTTACTCAAAACTTAAAACCGAAAAGATTTTAAGAATCGGATGAAAAGTAAAAAAGATACAGCTAATGGGTTGTTTTTAGCTTTGACCCCTCTAGATCCCTTATCTTTCAAAATTTTTATCTCAAAACATTTTCCGGTCTGCAAATTAGGTCCCTCAATATATATATTAAATATGGAAATACTTACTTGAAAACTGTTTGAGAAAAAGTGGCACGCGTGAATTCAGTTTAACATTAAAACACCCATAGACGATTTTTTATCAACTAATAAAACCGGAAGTTCTCAATTGTTTCAAACGAAACTTTACATATATGATAATTATGACAGTTTTAACATTTTCCGTTCCTCATTTGAAAAATTTGGTGGTTATTTCAATTTTCATTTTTTTCATCCCCCCTTTTTTCATAGTTTGAAGTCTAATATCTCAAAAACAGCAAGAGATACAAAAAAGTTGTCGCTTACGATTTTGTATATCATACTATGAAGCATCTAAATCCAAAATTTCTTTGTTTAAAATCAAAAAATAAAATAGATACAAAGGTTCTTTTATTATTTTGTTTTTCGCATGTGTAAACCGGAAGTATACAGACCGGTAGTCCAAAAAAGGACATACGGGAGAACTAAACAATTGCTAAAAGAATCTAATATTAAATTTTTATTTTTGTGTTCTGTTTTCAAAAAATCCATGATGAAACTTTGTCGAGAAGAATAATAATAATAAAACAGAACGAAAACAATAGGTCTTTTCGACCGAAAGTCGAAAAGCCTTAATAACTAGAACTTTTTTGTCTTCAACAAAAAGTAAGGGCTTTTCGACAGCCCCAGTTTCCCTTTTTTATTTAAAGTGTCCAAAAAATATCTCTATTCTATTTCCAAATTTTCTAAACGCCTCGGTATAACCAGTTGCTTAGAGAGGAATTGATGAGTACTGCAGTGTGAAAAGAAAGATAACTCCAGAATTTAACAAGAAGCTACACCTGTAATATTCAGAAGAATATTTTCAAAAAATCATTCCAAAGTAAGTATTCATTCATTGCACGAAAAACTTGGTATGCTAAGAGTATTTGTTCTCTACATTCTTAGAGCAAAGCGAGATAACTCTTCCAAGAAAATTTTTTGAAATTTAAACAAGTTGTGATCTTTAGGCCCTTCAAACCCCTATAAGGAGTCAAAAAGTGGCCCCTCGGACCATAATTTTTAAATTGTACTTTTTATTCTGAACTATTAACCGAAATGATTTTGAAAATCGGATGAATAATAAAAAAGATACAGCTAAAGGGCTGTTTTTAATACTGATCCCTACAGATCCCTTATTTTTCAGAAGTTCTTTTCCAGGACCTTTTCCGGTCTGCGCATTAGGTCCCTTATTGCAAATACAAAATATAAAAATATTTGCTTGATAACTGTTTGAGAAAACGTTACACGCGTGATTTCAATTTAACATAGAAACTCCCATAGACAATTTTCATCGGCTCATAAAACCGGAAGTACTCAATACTTTTCAATGAAACTTTGACTATATATTAAATACTTCTATCCTATTTATATTCAGGCGTCAAATAATTTTTTAATGGTCATTTGAATTTTTTTTGCTTTTTCATCCCCCCTTTTCTAAAATTTAGGACTTAATATCTCAAAAACGGTAGGAGATAGAAAGTTGTCTACGCCTACAATTTTGTACAACTATTTATGATAAAGGTAATTCTTAAATTTGAGTGCTCTACATTAAAGAATAAACAAAGAATTGAGTTTCAAACATTTTTTGCAATTTTCCTTGTAAAAACCGTAAGTACCGGAACCGGATATCGAAAACCTTACATTTCATATAATGATATATTTGCTTTAAGACCAATGTGTACTTGTATCAGTATTTCTTCCAGTTTTCAAAAAATCGCTGACAGAAATTTGTCTTAAAATAATAATAATAATAAAAAAAGACAAAAACAATAGGTCTTTTCGACCGAAAGTCGAAAAGCCCTAATAATAAAACATCAGAATAACAATAGGTCTTTTCGACCGAAAGTCGAAAAGCCCTAATTATAACTAGAACTTTTTTTGTCTTCAACAAAAAGTAAGGGCTTTTCGATAGCCCCATTATCCCTTTTTAATTAAATGTTCAAAAAAATTATTCTCTTAATTATTTCCAAGTGTTCTAAACGCCTTTTTATCCCCAGTTGCTTAGATAGCAACTTATGAGTAGTGCAATGTGAAAAGAAAGATAACTCCAGAATTTTACAGGTAGCTACACTTCTAATTTCCAGAGGAATATTTTCAAAAAATCATATTGAAGTAAGTATTCATTCCTCGGACACAAAACTTGGTATGCCTATAGTATTTATGCTCTACATCCTTACAACAAAGCAAGATAACTCTTACTAAAAAAAAAATTTGAAATTTAAACAAGTGATGATCTTTGGGCTTTCCAAAACCCCTAAAAGGAGTCCAAAAGTGGCCCCTCGGACCATAATTTAAAGATTGTACTCTTTATTCTGAACAATAAACTGAAAAGATTTTGGAAATTAGATGAAAGGTAAAAAAGATACAGCTAAAGGGCTTTTTTGAACGTTGGCCCCTGCAGATCCCTTATTCTTTCGAATTGTCTACCCAAAAACTTTTCTGGTCTGCGCATTGGTTGTGTCATTATTAAAAAAAATGTTGAAATAATTACTCAAAAACTTTTTGAGAAAACGTGACACGCGTGATTTTAGTTTAACATTGAAACTCCCATAGACAATGTTTCATTGGCTCATAAAACCGGAAGTACTCAATATCTTTTATTCAAACTTGGAATATATGTTAAATAGTTCTATCTGAACAATGTTTTGGCGTCTTTTAAAATTTTGAAGGTTTTTAGAATTTTTTTTGGTTTTACATCCCCCCTTTTCTCAAGTTCGAGCCTTAATATCTCAAAAATGATAAGAGATAGAGGAATGCATACGCTTACGATTTTGTACAACTAGACAAGATGCATCTAATTCTTAAATTTGAATGCTCTAACTCAAAAAATAATAAAGATATTATGTTTCAATGAATTTTTAGTATTTTCCTTGTCAAAACCGGAAGTGCAGGAACCAGAGGTCCAAAACCTTACATACGCGTGTCATATAAAGGTGCTATAAGATTATAGCATTCTTGTTTTAATATGTTTTTCCGTTTTCAAAAAATCGCTGACGAAACTTTGTCGAGAATAAGAATAATAATAAACAGAAGAATAACAATAGGTCTTTTCGACCGAAAGTCGAAAAGCCCTAATAATAATAATAACTAGAACTTTTTTTGTCTTCAACAAAAAGTAAGGGCTTTTCGACAGCCCCATTATCCCTTTTTAATTAAATGTTCAAAAAAAAAATTATTCTCTAAGTTTTTTCCAAGTGTTCTAAACGCTTTGGTATCCCCAGTTGCTTGGATATGATCTTATGAGTAGTGCATTGTGAAAAGAAAGATAACTCCAGAATTTTACAGGTAGCTACACTTCTAATTTCCAGAGGAATATTTTCAAAAAATCATTTTGAAGTAAGTATTCATTCCTCGGACACAAAACTTGGTATGCCTGTAGTATGTATGCTCTACATTCTTACAACAAAGCGAGATAACTCTTACTAAAAAAAATTTGAAATTTCAACAAGTGATGATCTTTGGGCTTTCCAAACACCTATAAGGAGTCAAAAAGTGGCCCCTCGGAGCATAATTTTAAAATTGTACTCTTTATTACTAACAATAAACTGAAAAGATTTTGGAAATTAGATGAAAGGTAAAAAAGTTACAGCTAAAGGGCTGTCTTGAACGTTGGCCCCTGCAGTTCCCTTATTCTTTCGAATTGTCTACCCAAAAACTTTTCCGGTCTGCGCATTGGTTGTGTCATTATAAAAAAAAATGTTGTAATAATTACTCCAAAACTTTTTGAGAAAACGTGACACGCGTGATTTTAGTATAACATTGAAACTCCCATAGACAATTTTTCATAGGCTCATAAAACCGGAAGTACTCAATATCTTTTATTCAAAATTGGAATATATGTTAAATAGTTCTATCTGAACAATGTTTTGGCGTCTTATAAAAATTTGAATGTTTGAATTTTTTTTGGTTTTACATCCCCCCTTTTCTCAAGTTCGAGCCTTAATATCTCAAAAATGGTAAGAGATAGAGGAATGTCTATGCTTACGATTTTGTACAACTGGACAAGATGCATCTAATTCTAAAATTTGAATGCTCTAACTCAAAAAATAATAAAGATATTATGTTTCAATGGATTTTTAGTATTTTCCTTGTCAAAACCGGAAGTGCAGGAACCAGAGGTCCAAAACCTTACATACGCGTGTCATATAAAGGTGCTATAAGATTATAGCATTCTTGTTTTAATATGTTTTTCCGTTTTCAAAAAATCGCTGACGAAACTTTGTCGAGAATAAGAATAATAATAAACAGAAGAATAACAATAGGTCTTTTCGACCGAAAGTCGAAAAGCCCTAATAATAAAACATCAGAATAACAATAGGTCTTTTCGACCGAAAGTCGAAAAGCCCTAATAATAACTAGACCTATTTTTTTGTCTCCAACAAAAAGGAAGGGCTTTTCGACAGCCCTTAAAACCCCTTATTTAAATTTATCATAATATCTCTCAGAGTCTGTATATTAAAAATTAGGAAAATATCATGAGCATATACCCACACCTTAACATTTAAGAAATTAAATGCCCAAAGATAGACAACTTCAGAATTTTTTATCCAACTATATCGTTTGTTTCCTGAAATAAAAGTTCTTAAAATTCATATATAAAAAAGTACTCATTTAAGATTCAAATGTTTTGGTATGCCTAAAGCTCTAATGCTATTCATTCATTGAGCAAAGCGAGGTAACTCTTGAATTTTAATTTTTAAAAATGTGATAAAGTTATCTTTTTCAGGCCCTTAAAACCCCTATAAGGAGTCAAAAAGTGGCCCTTTGGACCATAATTTTTAAATTGTACTCTTTATTTTAAACTAATAACTGAAAAGAGTCTGAAAATTGGATGAGTAATAAAAAAGTTATAGCTAAAGGGCTGTTTTAAATACTGACCCATTCAGGTCCCTCAATTTTCAGAATTTTTTTCCTAAAACCTTTTCCGGTCTGCGCATTAGGTCCCTCATCACAAGTACAAAATATAAAAACATTTGCTTAAAAACTGTTTGAGAAAACGTTACATGCGTGAATTCAATTTAACATAGAAACTCCCATAGACAATTTTCATCGGCTCATAAAACCGGAAGTACTCGATACCATCCAATGAAACTTTGAATATATCTTAATTACGTCTATTAACACAATATCTATCCTAATCATTAATTGAGCAAAGCGAGATAACTCTTGAAATTGAATTCTGATAAAGTTATCAGTTTCAGACCCTTAAAACCCTTTTAAGGAGTCAAAAAGTGCCCCCTCGGACCATATTTTTTAAATTGTACTCTTTATTCTGAACTATAAACCGAAAAGATTTTGAAAATCGGATAAACAATGAAAAAGTTACAGCAAAAGGACCGATTTTAATATTGACCCCTTTAGATCCCTTATTTTTTAGAATTGATTTTCCAGGACCTTTTCCGGTCTGTGCATAAGGTCCCTTATTGCAAATACAAAATATAAAAATATTTGCTTGAAAACTGTTTGAGAAAACGTTACATGCGTGAATTTAATTTATTATAGAAACTCCCATAGACAATTTTCATCGGCTCATAAAACCGGAAGTACTCAATACTATTCAATGAAACTTAGAATATATCTTACTTACATCTATTTGAACAATATATATCCGTCTTAGAACATTCCTAAGCTTTTTTGAATTTTTTATTTTTTCATCCCCCCTTTTCTCAAATTTGAGGCCTAAAATTTCAAAACTGATAAGAGATAGAGACTCGCCGCCATTTACTTTTTAAACAACTCGACATGGTTGATCTAACTGTAAAATTACAACGAATTTCCTTTAAAAATAAAAACAATATATTGATTTTTTTAATATCTACTATTTTGCTTGTGTGAACCGGAAGTACCGGAACCGGAAATCTAAAACCTTACATACTGGTGACATTTAAAAATGCTATTAGACTATTGTATAGTTATTTCATAAATCCTTTCCGTTTAAAAAAAATCGCTGACGGAAATTCTGTCGAGAAAAAGAATAATAACTAGACCTATTTTTGTCTCCAACAAAAAGGAAGGGCTTTTCGACAGCCTTAACACCCCTTATTTAAATTTATGATATTTTCTCTCAAAATCTGTATTTCAAAAATTAAAAAAAATATCATGAGCATATACCCACACGTTAACATTTAAGAAATTGAATGCCCAAAGAAAGACAACTGCAGAATTTTTTATCCAACTACATCGTTTATTTGTTGAAAAAAAAGTTCTTAAAATTCATATATAAGAAAGTACTTATTCAAGATTCAAGTGTGTTGGTATTCCAAAATCTCTAATGCTATTCATTCATTGAGCAAAGCGAGATAACTCTTGAATTTTAATTTTTAGAAATGTGATAAAGTTATCATTTTCAGGCCCTTATAACCCCTATAAGGAGTCAAAAAGTGGCCCTTTGGACCATGATTTTTAAATTGTACTCTTTATTCTAAAATAATAACTGAAAAGAGTTGGAAAATTGGATGAGTAATAAAAAAGTTATAGCTAAAGGGCTGTTTTTAATACTGACCCCTTCAGGTCCCTCAATTTTTAGAATTTTTTTCCTAAAACCTTTTCCAAGATGCGCATTTAGTCCCTCATTACAATTACAAAATATAAAAATATTTGCTTAAAAACTCTTTGAGAAAACGTTACATGCGTGAATTCAATTTAACATAGGAACTGCCATAGACAATTTTCATCGGCTCATAAAACCGGAAGTACTCAATACTATTCAATGAAACTTTGAATATATCTTAAATACGTCTATTTAAACAATATATATTTATTGAGCAAAGCGAGATAACTCTTAAAATTTAATTTTTTTGAATTGTGATAAAGTTATCATTTTCAGACCCTTAAAACCCCTATAAGGAGTCAAAAAGTGCCCCCTCGGACCATATTTTTTAAATTGTACTCTTTATTTTGAACTATAAAGCGAAAAGATTTTGAAAATCAGATAAACAATAAAAAAGTTACAGCTAAAGGCCGTTTTTACTATTGACCCCTCCAGATCCCTTATTTTTTTTGATTTTTTTCCAGTGACTTTTTCCGGTCTGTGCATTAGGTCCCTTATTGCAAATACAAAATATAAAAATATTTGCTGAAAAACTGTTTGAGAAATCGTTACATGCGTGAATTCAATTTAACATAGAAACTCCCATAGACAATTTTCATCGGCTCTCAAATCCGGAAGTACTCACTACTTTTCAATGAAACTTGAAGTATATCTTAATTAGATCTATTTAAACAATATATTTCCGTCTTATAACATTCCTAAGCTTTTCTGAGTTTTTTATTTTTTCATCCCCCCTTTTCTCAAGTTTGAGGCCTAAAATCTCAAAACTGATAAGAGATAGAAACTCGCTTCCAGTTTACTTTTTAAACAACTCGACATGGTTGATCTAACTGTAAAATAACAACGAATTTCCTTTAAAAATAAAAACAATATATTGTTTCATTTAAATTCTACTATTTTGCTTGTGTAAACCGGAAGTACCGGAACCGGAAATCCAAAACCTTACATACTGGTGACATTTAAAAATGCTATAAGACTATTGCATAGTTATTTCTGAAATCCTTTCCGTTTTCAAAAAATCGCTGACGGAAAATCTGTCGAGAAAAAGAATAATAATAATAATAATAATAATAATAATAATAAAACAACAGAATAACAATAGGTCTTTTCGACCGAAAGTCGAAAAGCCCTAATAATAATAATAATAACTAGACCTATTTTTGTCTCCAACAAAAAGGAAGGGCTTTTCGACAGCCCTTAAAACCCCTTATTTAAATTTATCATATTTTCTCTCAGAATCTGTATATTCAAAATGAGGAAAATATCATGAGCATATACCCACACGTTAACATTTAAGAAATTAAATGCCCAAAGAAAGACAACTTCAGAATTTTTTATCCAACTATATCGTTTGTTTCCTGAAATAAAAGTTCTAAAAATTCTTATATAAAAAACTACGCATTTAAGATTCAAGAGTTTTGGTATGCCAAAAGCTCTAATGCTAATCATTCATTGAGCAAAGCGAGATAACTCTTGAATTTTAATTTTTTTAAAATGTGATAAATTTATCATTTTCAGGCCCTTAAAACCCCTATAAGGAGTCAAAATTGGCCCTTTGGACCATAGTTTTTAAATTAAACTCCTTATTTTAAACTAATAACTGAAAAGAGTTTGAAAATTGGGTGAATAATAAAAAAGTTATAGCTAAAGGGCTGTTTTTAATATTGACCCCTTCAGGTCCCTTATTTTCCGGAATTTTTTTCCTCAGACCTTTTCCAGTCTGCGCATTAGGTCTCTCATTACAAGTACAAAATATAAAAATTTTTGCTTAAAAACTGTTCGAGAAAACGTTACATGCGTGAATTCAATTTAACATAGAAACTCCCATAGACAATTTTCATCGGCTCATAAAACCGGAAGTACTCGATACCATCCAATGAAACTTTGAATATATCTTAATTACGTCTATTTAAACAATATCTATCCTAATCATTTATTGAGCAAAGCGAGATAACTCTTGAAATTGAATTCTGATAAAGTTATCAGTTTCAGACCCTTTAAACCCTTATAAGGAGTCAAAAAGTGCCCCCTCGGACCATATTTTTTAAATTGTACTCTTTATTCTGAAATAGAAACCGAAAAGATTTTGAAAATCGGATAAACAATGAAAAAGTTAGAGCAAAAGGACCGATTTTAATATTGACCCCTTTAGATCCCTTATTTTTTAGAATTGTTTGTCCAGGACCTTTTCCGGTCTGCGCATTAGGTCACCCATTGCAAATACAAAATATAAAAATATTTGCTTGAAAACTGTTTGAGAAAACGTGACATGCGTGAATTTAATTTAACATAGAAACTCCCATAGACAATTTTCATCGGCTCATAAAACCGGAAGTACTCAATACTATTCAATGAAACTTGGAATATATCTTAATTACATCTATTTGAACAATATCTATCCGTCTTAGAACATTCCTAAGCTTTTCTGAATTTTTTATTTTTTCATCCCCCCTTTTCTCAAGTTTGAGGCCTAAAATCTCAAAACTGATAAGAGATAGAAACTCGCCGCCGCTTTACTTTTCAAACAACTCGACATGGTTGATTTAACTGTAAAATTACAACGAATTTCCTTTAAAAATAAAAACAATATATTGATTTATTTAATATCTACTATTTTGCTTGTGTGAACCGGAAGTACCGGAACCGGAAGTCCAAAACCTTACATACTGGTGACATTTAAAAATGCTATAAGACTATTGTATAGTTATTTCTGAAATCCTTTCCGTTTTAAAAAAATCGATGACGTTAATTCTGTCGAGAAAAAGAATAATAACTAGACCTATTTTTGTCTCCAACAAAAAGGAAGGGCTTTTCGACAGCCCTTAAAACCCCTTATTTAAATTTATCATATTTTCTCTCAGAATCTGTATATTCAAAATGAGGAAAATACCATGAGCATATACCCACACGTTAACATTTATGAAATCAAATGCCCAAAGAAAGACAACTTCAGAATTTTTTATCCAACTATAGTGTTTGTTTCCTATAATAAAAGTCCTAAAAATTCATATTTAGGAAAGTACTCATTTAAGATTCAAGAATGTTAGTATGCCAAAAGCTCTAATGCTAATCATTCATTGAGCAAAGCGAGATAACTCTTGAAATTTAATTTTTTTGAAATGTGATAAAGTTGTCATTTTCAGGCCCTTAAAACCCCTATAAGGAGTCATAAAGTGCCCCCTCGGACCATATTTTTAAAATTGTACTCTTTATTCTGAACTATAAACCGAAAAGATTTTGAAAATCAGATAAACAATAAAAAAGTTACAGCTAAAGGACCGTTTTTAATATTGACCCCTTCAGATCCCTTATTTTTTCGAATTTTTTTCCCAGAACCTTTTCCGGTCTGCGCATTAGGTCACCCATTGCAAATACAAAATATAAAAATATTTGCTTAAAAACTGTTTGAGAAAACGTTACATGCGTGAATTCAATTTAACATAGAAACTCCCATAGACAATTTTCATCGGCTCATAAAACCGGAAGTACTCAATACTATTCAATGAAACTTGGAATATATCTTAATCACATCTGTCTAAACAATATATATCCGTCTTAGAACATACCTAAGCTGTTCTAGGTTTTTTATTTTTTCATCCCCCCTTTTCTCAAGTTTGAGGCCTAAAATCTCAAAACTGATAAGAGATAGAAACTCGCCGCCGCTTTACTTTTTAAACAACTCGACATGGTTGATCTAACTCTAAAATTACAACGAATTTCCTTTAAAAATAAAAACAATATATTGATTCATTTAATTTCTACTATTTTGCTTGTGTGAACCGGAAGTACCGGAACCGGAAGTCCAAAACCTTACATACTGGTGACATTTTAAAATGCTATAAGACTATTGTATAGTTATTTCTGAAATCCTTTCCGTTTAAAAAAAAACGCTGACGGAAATTCTGTCGAGAAAAAGAATAATAATAATAACTAGAGCAAAGCTCGTTGCAAAGCAACGAGTGGGTCTTCCGTCAATGTTGGAAGAAAAGCTGGAAGCTTCTGTAAGAAGCAGAGCTCTTAAACCAACAACAAGAGTAACTAAAAGAAAAAAATGAAATAAATCGAATTATTCCTGGTACGACTTAACAAAATACGAATGATTTTAAGTACGACTTAACAAAAACTTTTCCGATTTCAACTACAACTTAACAAAAAAAATTCCGAATGTGTTACAGTACGACTTAACAAATATTTTTGGTACGAGTTAATTTTACTTTTAACATTACGCTATTTTTTAAACCAAGGACGCGGAATCAAAATTTCCGGAAAAATCAATTTTTAAACCCCAATATCTCTGTAATGCGTCGTCCGATTTTAAAACGGATTTCAGTGTTACATTCAGCTTAATAAGCTCTCATAACACATATTCATTTTTGATTTGATCAGAAAATTCATTTTTTCGAAAAATTTGTTTCACTTCCGGTTTCGACCGGAAGTGACAAATTTTCATTTCCAGCCGTATTACAGAGGTTAATCGACCAAATCATAACCATTGAAAATTTCAAGCCTCTATCTTTAAGCGTTTTCGAGAAAGGCCGCGGACAAAATGACTTTTTGAAATTTTTTAAAATGACGTAACGTAAAAACGGAAGTGACGTGGTCAAGAAAACTTTAACATCTTTGCGGGATAATAGTTTCACATAATCTCTAAAAATTTCATCAAAATCGGTTGGAAACGTTTTGAGTTATAAAGCCGAGAAGGAGTCAGAAAAAAAAAGAAAAAGTATAATAATAATAAAAAGAAACCGAAGAATAACAAGAGGGTCTTCCGTTGAAAACGGAAGACCCTAATAATAATAAAACATCAGAATAACAATAGGTCTTTTCGACCGAAAGTCGAAAAGCCCTAATAAAACATCAGAATAACAATAGGTCTTTTCGACCGAAAGTCGAAAAGCCCTAATAATAATAAAACATCAGAATAACAATAGGTCTTTTCGACCGAAAGTCGAAAAGCCCTAATAATAATAATAATAATAATAAAACAACAGAATAACAATAGGTCTTTTCGACCGAAAGTCGAAAAGCCCTAATAATAACTAGACCTTTTTTTGTCTCCAACAAAAAGGAAGGGCTTTTCGACAGCCCTTAAAACCCCTTATTTAAATTTATCATACTTTTTCTCAGAATCTGTATATCAAAAATTAGGAAAATATCATGAGCATATACCCACACGTTAACATTTCAGAAATTAAATGCCCAAAGAAAGACAACTTCAGAATTTTTTATCCAACTATATCGTTTGTTTCCTGAAATAAAAGTTCTAAAAATTCTTATATAAGAAAGTACTCATTTAAGATTCAAGAGTTTTGGTATGCCAAAAGCTTTAATGCTAATCATTCATTGAGCAAAGCGAGATAACTCTTGAATTTAATTTTTTTTAAATGTGATAAAGTTATCATTTTCATGCCCTTAAAACCCCTATAAGGAGTCAAAAATTGGCCCTTTGGACCATGATTGTTAAATTGTACTTTTTATTCTAAACTAAAAACTGAAAAGAGTTTGAAAATTGGGTGAGTAATAAAAAAGTTATAGCTAAAGGGCTGTTTTTAATACTGACCCCTTCAGGTCCCTTATTTTTCGGAATTATTTTCCCGGGACCTTTTCCGGTCTGCGCATTTAGTCCCTAATTGCAAATACAAAATATAAAAATATTTGCTTAAAAACTGTTTGAGAAAACGTTACATGCGTGAATTCAATTTAACATAGAAACTCCCATAGACAATTTTCATCGGCTCATAAAACCGGAAGTACTCAATACTATTCAATGAAACTTAGAATATATCTTAATGACGTCTATTTAAACAATATCTATCCTAATCATTTATTGAGGAAAGCGAGATAACTCTTGAAATTGAATTGCGATAAAGTTATCTTTTTCAGACCCTTAAAACCCCTATAAGGAGTCAAAAAGTGCCCCCTCGGACCATATTTTTTAAATTGTACTATTTACTCTAAACTATAAACCGAAAAGATTTTGAAAATCGGATAAACAATAAAAAAGTTACAGCTAAAGAGCTGTTTTTAATATTGACCCCTTCAGGTCCCTTTTTTTTCGGAGTTTTTTTCCCAAGACCATTTCCGGTCTGTGCATTAGGTCCCTAATTGCAAATACAAAATATAAAAATATCTGCTTAAAAACTGTTCGAGAAAACGTTACATGCGTGAATTCAATTTAACATAGAAACTCCCATAGACAATTTTCATCGGCTCATAAAACCGGAAGTACTCAATACTATTCAATGAAACTTAGAATATATCTTAATTACATCTATTTAAACAATATCTATCCGTCATAGAACATTCCTAAGGTTTTCTGAGTTTTTTATTTTTTCATCCCCTCTTTTCTCAAGTTTGAGGCCTAAAATCTCAAAATTGTTAAGAGATAGAAAGTCGCCGCCGATTTACTTTTTAAACAACTCGACATGGTTGATCTAACTGTAAAATTACAACGAATTTCCTTTCAGAATAAAAACAATATATTGATTCATTTAATTTCTACTATTTTGCTTGTGTGAACCGGAAGTACCGGAACCGGAAGTCCAAAACCGTACATACTGGTGACATTTAAAAATCATATAAGACTATTGTATAAGTATTTCTGAAATCCTTTCCGTTTTAAAAAAATCGCTGACGGAAATTCTGTCGAGAACAAGAATAATAATAATAATAATAATAATAATAAAAAAACATCAGAATAACAATAGGTCTTTTCGACCGAAAGTCGAAAAGCCCTAATAATAATAATAATAATAATAACTAGACCTATTTTTGTCTCCAACAAAAAGGAAGGGCTTTTCGACAGCCCTTAAAACCCCTTAATTAAATTTATCATATTTTCTCTCAGAATCTGTATATTAAAAATTAGGAAAATATCATGAGCATATACCCACACGTTAGCATTTAAGAAATTAAATGCCCAAAGAAAGACAACTTCGGAATTTTTTATCCAACTATATCGTTTGTTTCCTGAAATAAAAGTTCTAAAAATTCATATATAAGAAAGTACTCATTTAAGATTCAAGAGTTTTGGAATGCCAAAAGCTCTAATGCTAATCATTCATTGAGCAAAGCGAGATAACTCTTGAATTTTAATTTTTTGGAATGTGATAAAGTTATCATTTTTAGACCCTTAAAACCCCTATAAGGAGTCAAAAAGTGCCCCCTCGGACCATAATTTTTAAATTGTACTCTTTATTCCAAACTATAAACCGAAAAGATTTTGAAAATCGGATAAACAATAAAAAAGTTACAGCTAAAGGGCCGTTTTTGATATTGACCCCTTTAGATCCCTTATCTTTCAGAACTTTTTTCCCAGGACCTTTTCCGGTCTGCGCATTAGGTCCCTTATTGCAAATATAAAATATAAAAATATTTGCTTGAAAACTGTTTGAGAAAACGTTACATGCGTGAATTCAATTTAACATAGAAACTCCCATAGACAATTTTCATCGGCTCATAAAACCGGAAGTACTTAATACTATTCAATGAAACTTGGAATATATCTTAATTACATCTATATAAACAATATATATCCATCTAAGAACATTCCTGAGCTTTTCTGGGTTTTTTATTTTTTCATCCCCCCTTTTCTCAAGTTTGAGCCCTAAAATCTCAAAACTGATAAGAGATAGAAACTCGCCGCCGGTGTACTTTTTAAACAACTCGACATGGTTGATCTAACTCTAAAATAACAACGAATTTCCTTTAAAAATAAAAACAATATATTGATTCATTTAATTTCTACTATTTTGCTTGTGTAAACCGGAAGTACCGGAACCGGAAATCCAAAACCTTACATACTGGTGACATTTAAAAATGCTATAAGACTGTTGTATAGTTATTTCTAAAATCCTTTTCGTTTTCAAAAAATCGCTGACGGAAAATCTGTCGAGAAAAAGAATAATAATAATAACTAGAACTTTTTTTTGTCTTCAACAAAAAGTAAGGGCTTTTCGACAGCCCCATTATCCCCTTTTAATTAAATGTTTAAAACAAATATTCTCTAGTTTATTTCCAAGTGTTCTAAACGCCTTGGTATCCCAAGTTGCTTAGATAGCAACTTATGAGTAGTGCAATGTGAAAAGAAAGATAACTCCAGAACTTTACAGGTAGCTATATTTCTAATTTCCAGAAAAATATTTTCAAAAAATCATATTGAAGTAAGTATTCATTCCCCGGACACCAAATTTGGTATGCCTACAGTATTAATGCTCCTTATTCTTACAACAAAGCGAGACAACTCTTTCTAAAAAAAAATTTAAATTTGAACAAGTTCTGATCTTTAGGTCCTTCAAACCCCTATAAGGACTCAAAAAGTGGCCCCTCGGACCATAATTTTTAAATTGTACTATTTATTATAAACAATAAACTGAAAAGATTTTTAAAATCGGATGAAAGGTAAAAAAGTTACAGCTAAAAGGCTGTTTTGCACGTTGGTCCCTGCAGATCCCTAATTTTTTCGAGTTGTCTACCCAAAACTTTTTCAGGTCTGCGGATTGTGTGTGTCATTATAAAAATGAAATATTGTAGCAATTACTTGAAAACCTTTTGAGAAAACGAACCACGAGTGATTTTTGTTTAACATTGAAACTCCCGTAGGCGATTTTCATTGACCTATAAAACCGGAAGTAGTCAATATATTTTATTGAAACTTAGAATATATGTTAATTACATCTATGTTAAAAATATCTAGGGGTTAAATAATTTTTTAAAGCTCATTTAAATTTTTTTGCTTTCTCATCCCCCCTTTTCAAAAGTTTAGGACTTTATATCTCAAAAACGGTAAGATATAGAAAGTTGTCTACGCTGACAATTTTGTACAGAAAGACAAGATGCATCTAATTCTAAAAGTTGAACATTCTAATATAAAAAATAAACAAAGTATTGCGGTTTAATCAATTTTTACATTTTTCCTTTTAAAAACCGGAAGTACCGGAACCGGAAGTTAGAAACCTTGCATTCCATAGATTGATAGATTTGCGGTAAGACCGTCTAAAAACTGTATCAATATATCTTCCAGTTTTCAAAAAATCGCTGACAGAAATCTGTCGAGAAAAATAATAATAACTAGAGCAAAGCTCGTTGCAGAGCAACGAGTGGGTTTTCCGCTTAAGTCGAAAGCAACGCTAGAAGTACGTCTAAGAAGCAGAGTTCTTAATCTAGTAACAAAGAAACCTAAGTACAAAAAGATAAAAAAAAACGAATGATTTTTGGTACAACTTAACATAATCCGAATGGTTTTAAGTACGACTTAACCAAAACCCTTAACCATTTCAAGAACGACTTAACAAAAAAAACAATGTGTTTAAGTACGACTTAACAAATTTGACTTCATTTTAGGTACAAGTTAACTTTACCTTGAACTAACATCTTTTTTCTGAACCCAGAATGCAAAATTAAAATTTACGTAAAAAATCAATTTTGTTTAAAACATAATTCTGAGCAACTTTTCCTCTTCACTGTTTTTCAAAGGGTTGACCTTTCGTACTGTGTGCTCGTTGCGTCATTAATTGTCAGAAACTTATCGATGTAAAGTTTACTTTACTGTACCTCTGTGAATATTTTCTATGTAAAATTACTATGAACCAGACAACATTGAAATGGTGAACATTTCAAAGGGCCCCGCTCATGTTATTTCAGAGAATTTTGCTTTGACCTTGACCTTTAACTTGAAATTTTTCCAGCTGGCATAGAACTTTTAATTCAATTTCATTCTCCCTAACATACATGTACATGCATTTTTGTTCAATCTGACCAAGATTAAGCATATTTGGAAAATAATCTACTGTCTAAAACTAATTTTAAAAAGATCTGCTATGACCTTCACATTGACAGACTTGGTTCAAGGTCACTGCACGCCATTAACCAATAAACTCTGTAAAGGTAAAATATTAGCCAAATAGGGGCTAAAAGGAGAGTATATCTATGCTCTTAAAATATGGATTTTTGTGTGTTCTGATATGACCTTGACTCTTCATCTACAAATATCATTCGAGGTCATTGCATATATTTTGATCAAAGGCATCATGTGGGTGAAGTATGAGGCTGAATGGAGCAAGGGGAGAGAAGATATACTCCGGACAAGGATATTTAAAAATATAATTCTGCTATGACCTTCACAGTTTCTTTTCACTGAAAATAGGTTCAAGGTCACTACACACCCTTTACTCAAAAGCTCTGCTTATGTGAAGTTTGAGCCAAATAGGGGTTAGTAGAAAGTATATATGCTCTCAAAAAAGGATTTTTGCATGATCCGATATGATCTTCACCCGTTACCTAGAAATTTCATGCAAGGTCACTGCACATCGTTTAACCATCGAGACACTCTGCGAGTATTAGCCAGATTGGACCAAAGGGAAAAAAGATATGCCCCAGACAAGGATTTTATATATATAATTCTGCTATGACCTTAACCTTATACCTAAAAACATGGTTCAAGGTCACTGCGCATCCTTCAACCAAAGGAACCCTGTGGATGAGGTATGAGCCAGATTGGGCCAAGGGAATAGAAGCTGTGCTCCAGTCAAGCAATCTCGGATGGACAGACGGACAAATTGATCACTAGAAGGCGCCCGCATAAACATGCCTTTTTATCTAATTTAAAATAGTATCCATGCTATCTGCCCTTGGTGAATAGTCATCAAAACCATTCATCAGCAGAATTTGATTTCCCTCCTTTTTAAGGTGGTATGGGACATCTGTCGATATTAATGTGGATTAAAGTACTATATAATTGAAAAATTTTCACCGGTTTAGAATTTTCAAATTTTACAATATTTAACCAAAAAATAGCTTTTAAAAATATTTGAAAAGGTAAAAATTGTAAAAACCCCAGAGGGATTCGAACTCATGACTTACAGGTTCCTAGTAAACCCTCTAACCCACTGCGTTAAGGAGTTAGGTGACCATTTTTGAAAAGAAACTACATGTACTTATATAATTACACTTTATTTTATTGTTTATTTCGATAAACAATACGTCACAACATGGAAGTGTCCCATATCACCTTAAACTCGGAACACCTCTGACCTAATAAGATCGCCGCATTAAATACAAAGTTTGATTTAACTCTAATTTGTTTATCATCAAGAAATTCTGCATCGCTGATAAATAAAGTTTTCTTCTGTATAATGAAATACCAATTAACTGACTATTCGGACAATAGCAAGTTTATTGTCCCACTCCACAGCAACTATTTCCCTTGGCTTTGCCTCATTAAATAGTTGCTGTCTTGGGGGACAATAAACTTGCTATTGTCCTCATACCCAGTAAATACTAAATAGGTATATAATATCCCATCCACCTACATTTCATGTTATATAACCTCCCGTTTGTAACCTTCAATTTCACTGTAAAGTCAACACATCTGTCATAGCCGCAAGTTTCACAAATTATTTCTGCTTCTCATGTACTTAAAATTAGGGGCCTTAATATTGCTTACCAATTCCAACAAGAGACATCCCTCTAACTATTGATAATCATTAAAATTCATTTCATGAATCTACACAACAATGATAAACCTTCAAGTACAGTCACTCTCAATTTTACAAAAATATTGACGATACTTTATCCGAAACTGTTCCTTGTACCTTTAACTTAGTACACTAACATTTTTATGAAAAGACGGTTTGTCTTAGAATAAGAAAGCTAAAGCAATTCTGAGAAAAAGAATACTACATATTGCCAATTCCATTGAGGTTTAATAAAAATATGGCCATTTAAGTGAACCCACCATTTCCAATTTCCTTTAGTAAACACAGATTTACAGGGTTCTCCATAGTAAAACATCTTTACCTGACCTTTTAGAGGTCAACTGTTATTCAACCACCTTTAAAAAGAAACCTTATACAATACAATATATGCCTACATGATATAATCATGATAAAAGCTTCACATCACTTAGAAATACCCTTACATGTATACCCCCCCCCCCAATCTTTTGATTTTCATAAAAAGTCATGGTTTGAAATGTTTTACCTAATTTTATGAAACGTGTGGCAATTTCCATGAGTAATTTCTCACACATATTTGAAAACAATCATCAATGATTCTAAAATTTGATCTTTATTTGTTTATTGTATGATTTGTACCATTTTAATTAACAAATAGACAGCTGTCCTGCTTGTGATTTCTTATTTTCATGAAAAAAGTAAGCTAACAATCATATTTAGTGAATATCTAATCTATTCTGATTTCTAGTCTCCTTCTAACCATGCTAAAACAGTAAGTTACAACCTACAAGTTAGACATCTGCCTTAAATTAGAATTAAATTCAAACACACCCAGGTAGCTGAAGACAGAGTTGATTTCAATGAAAAATGTTCAAATTTCACATGTTTTTCTACTTTTTTTCTGCATATATACCTTAGAAAGGTAGAAATAGGTTGTTTCTTGTTCATTTCAAAAGTAATTATCATAGCAGATGTTATTTCAAAGTCAAATGTACATTTACATATCCTACATGTAATCTTAATGCAGACAATTAAATAGAGGGGGGGGGGGGGGATTTTTCAATTATGTAAACACATCTAAATATCTTTATGAAATAAAAAATAAAGGAAACATAATAGCATACTTTTATTGAAAAACAAATTTTCACAGCAATTATGAATTTCTTTAAACAGCCTTAATTTTGTTTTCATAATTTCTTATCAAACACAAACCACAACATGGCATGATGCTTTCTTCAAGTTCCATTATTGTTCATGCATTATTGGATTTAATTTGAATTACCGGTAAATAGTCTGTAGAACACAAGGAATATGCATGTGGATAGAGGTGACAGGTTAATCTCAGGAGCTGACCCTCAAGAATCAACAGGTACCGGTAAAAGCCATGTGGTAACAAGAGGCTGTTTTGAGCTGAAAAAAAAAAAAAAATAATTAGCTGTGTTTACATACATGTACTAGTAATAGCTGTGTTTACATTAACATATGCATAGTATTTCTATAAAAAATACACTGACCATGCAGTGTAATATGTATGACATATCCCAATTCATGATATAACATTTAGGCAGTACAAGATCAAAAAATTGCATATCAAGTCATAATATAATATTAAAAAATTTTCATAGGTATAAACACTTATCAAATTGAGAGAGAGAGAGAGTTTGAGAGAGAGAGAGATTTTATTACGGTACCGTACTTGTAGTGCAACAGTCAATATTTCAATTCGTAAATTACAAATGAATATTACCCACCGAACAGCGTCAAAGTACATGTACTGGTATTAGCTTCTGGTATACCATTTTTTATCAATTCTACTGTGTTTTGTTTTTTTTGGCAAATAAATTTAGCGAGGGCTTTTGTTTATTTTCTTATAAATTACATGTTTTAAAAACAATACTATGTGTAATAAGCATAAAACATGTATGAGTAAACTTAATGAAGAATTTTTAATAGATTATTTTTCACAGAATGTGGTACATTACATGTATGTCAATCTTTATAAAACTAGCGTATATTTCGTGCGCCATAAATTGCAAGTTTTTTGTAAATATCATTTACTTGCATGATAGGTATATATGGTCTAACCAAAATTTTCTTCATAAAGCTACAGCTGTATGTACCACATATATGTTTTGTCACAAGTATACATTTAAAAAAAAAATACCCAAATTCCAACCGTTGAAATAAACTCAACTCATTCTCTGATAAGTTCATTGTGTTTTGTGCGTGCATATCTTATTTGTCTGCTGCAACAGCAGCCAATCAGCGGTAAGCTGAATCCACAAAAAGAAAGTTTGTGTTTTAGGAGCGGGTAAATTGTTTATGCGACACTGTCAAGAAAACCACACCAAATAATAACAAGAAACATAAATATTCACTTAAATGTATTGTGTTGTAAAGTAAAGGTTTTTAACACTTATTGCATCTAGCAAAACATGTGATGACCCTTAATCATCTGTCATATATCTGATATACATGTATATGTAAAAGATGGGAGAAATAACGAAAGAACAAACTGGGATTCGAACCTGGCCCTCTGAATCTCTAGTCAAGTGCTCTACCAACTGAGCTACATGTATCTGGCACCGGTATTCAAACCAGTCTGACCGTCACATTCCTCCCCCCTTAAATGATCTTCACCCTCGAAGATCACCCCTGGCAGGATCGAGTTAACCTGTTAGTTCCAGGGGTTGGTCACAACACCAATATTGTAACAGGATGGTAGAAATAATGAAGGACGGGATTTGAACCTGGGCCCCCTGAATCTCTAGTCAGGTGCTCTACCAACTGAGCTATCTGGCACTGGTATTCAAACTGGTCTGATCGTCACAAAGAATTATTTTAAACAATGTTGTTCAATAAAAAATAACACTCGCAACCTTCAGTTTCTGTCTGTAATTAATTAATATTGGCGTGCGATCAGTTCTCGCTGAGTACCATTTCTCACCAGTGCATTGTTACGTCATTTTATCAACACATAAAATTACATACGAAAATATGATGTAACCAGCGAGAAATGGTCCTCGGCGAGAACTGCTCGCACGCCAGTACTGCCAGTAGTCAGATTAAAAAAAGAGAATAAAAAATTACATTTAAAACATTAACAAAGACAATTTAAGTACACATCATAGCTGCTAAACAAGAAAAATTATGTGAAATGGTAGAATGGTACGCATAGTTCTAACTTGTAACCTACATGTAGAAGTACATGTACCGGGTACCCGTTGGTCTGCTAAACCTCTCTAATGATACAATGATCGGCATCATAAAGATATTAAAGTCATGTTTTAACTCTGAAGTCTGAAGTATACAATTTTATTTACTTGAAGTTATGTCTACAGGGTATTCATGACTACATCTGGAGTCTTCTGCACAAGAATATATGATTTGTTTCTAATAAGACCCTGCTTTGAATTTTGAGTTGAAAATTCACAATCTGTTATTTTTTTAAATAGATAAATTCAGTTACCCTTTCCAGTCCCCCATGAACCTCGAGCGAGTCTAAACATCCATGAAACATGTAAAAATTACACGTTAGTAAACAAACACCCACATCATAACAAAAACATATAACAGTGTGCACGTACTTACATGTACATCTATACTATATACTAAATTTTAACCAGTTAACAAGAAACTTTAAAAGGAGTAAAAGCCTCACCTTCTTCAGTAACATCCACATAAATCACACACTTTAATGTCCATCTTTTCTCCTTTATTACTCGTAGCTTATCAACGGCTGATCGTCGACAGAAGTGTGGCTGTCAGAATTTCCTCGTAAACGATTCACACGAGAAAAATATCCTCCTTAAACAAATATGTAGTATTGTTCCCTGTGCATGTTCATATGTTTCACAGTAAATTGAAAATGCATGTATACACCGAAAGAATACACAACTTCTCTTCTGCATTACGGCTCTCTCTTTTCTACAATGCCGTTCGTTACTGTTTACATTCGGCGCGCGCGCGGGGGGGTTACATACAGGGGCGCCCCGACAAATAGTTGCACATAGAACGTTTAAATAATGTGTGTTCATTGAATTCATAAATGATATAGATGAAAAAAATGAAATTGAATCACAACAATTTATCTAAGACGCAACACAACGTAATGCAGTAAATGCCTGGGCCTTAAAGTGTTCGCTTGTGTGTCTATGTAGACATATTAACTCGTTCATGTACGATTCTCACATATTTGTTTTATGAAATTTGAAAAAAAATATAGCACAGAACTTGTTTAATTTGATACCAAATGACATTATTTAATATATTAACAATAACTGAACTCATTTTTTTTTCATTAAATGATAAAGATTTTTGCTATCAGAAAAATACGTGTATGAGCTGCTGACCCCTAATTATAGGGGCCAGCCCTTTTTTCTTAATCTTAAATGAAAGCTCTCGTTATTCTAAACAACTTTTGCTCTATATGTATTAACAAAATATTTTTAGTTTAAAGGTTATTATACAAAGAACAACAAAATTTCAGACCCCCCCAAAACCTTATACTTTACTGGCAAGTAGCTTAAAAACTAAAAAACATTTTGCCAAACTTTTCATGCCAGCAAAACTATAAAATGTTACCAACAATTCTGCTAAATTCCATGCAACTATCTTTTGTAGTTCCCGAGATCAACTCTGGACAAAAGACCCCCCAATTTTCAATTAAAGGGCAATAACTCATAACCGGAAGTGAATTTTAAAAATTTGAAAAAAACGTCTCGAGATATTAACATTGTCTACATACCCTGAAAGTTTCATAACAATCAGACAACAAATGTACGAGAAATGGCCTACACAAAATTTGCGGATAAAAAAAAAAAATAATAATAAGAAACAGTAGAATAACAGAAGGGTTTTCCGTTGAAAAACGGAAAACCCTAATAACTAGAACTTTTTTTTGTCTTCAACAAAAAGTAAGGGCTTTTCGACAGCCCCATTATCCCCTTTTAATTAAATGTTTAAAAAAATATTCTCTAGTTTATTTCCAAGTGTTCTAAACGCCTTGGTATCCCAAGTTGCTTAGATAGCAACTTATGAGAAGTGCAATGTGAAAAGAAAGATAACTCCAGAACTTTACAGGTAGCTATATTTCTAATTTCCAGAAAAATATTTTCAAAAAATCATATTGAAGTAAGTATTTATTCGCCGGACACCAAATTTGGTATGCCTACAGTATTAATACCCCTTATTCTTACAACAAAGCGAGACAACTCTTTCTGAAAAAAAATTTGAAATTTGAACAAGTTCTGATCTTTAGGTCCTTCAAACCCCTACAAGGAGTCAAAAAGTGGCCCCTCGGACCATAATTTTAAAATTGTACTCTTTATTCTAAACAATAAACTGAAAAAAAATTTAAAATCGGATGAAAGGTAAAAAAGTTACAGCTAAAAGGCTGTTTTGCACGTTGGCCCCTGCAGATCCCTAACTTTTTTTAGTTGTCTACCCAAAACTTTTTCAGGTCTGCGGATTGTGTGTGTCATTATAAAGATGAAATATTGTAGCAATTACTTGAAAACCTTTTGAGAAAACGAACCACGCGTGATTTTTGTTTAACATTGCAACTCCCATAGGCGATTTCATTGACCTATAAAACCAAAAGTAGTCATAATATTTAAATGAAACTTAGAATATATGTTTATTACATCTATGTTAGTAATATTTAGGCGTTAAATAATTTTTTAGAGGTCATTTGAATTTTTTTGTTTTCTCATCCCCCCTTTTTCAAAGTTTAGGACTCTATATCTCAAAAACGGTAAGATATAGAAAGTTGTGTACGCTTACAATTTTGTACAGCAAGACAAGATGCATCTAATTCTAAAAGTTGAACATTCTAATATAAACACTAAACAAAGCATCGCGTTTTAATCAATTTTTACATTTTTTCTTGTAAAAACCGGAAGTACCGGAACCGGAAATCAAAAACCTCACATTCCATGGAATAAGAAATTTGCTGTAAGACTGTTCCAAAATTGTATCAATATTGCTTCCAGTTTTCAAAAAATCGTTGACAAAAATCTGTCGAGAAAAATAATAATAATAATAATAATAATAATAAAAAAAGACAAAAACAATAGGTCTTTTCGACCGAAAGTCGAAAAGCCCTAATAATAAAAAAAGACAAAAACAATAGGTCTTTTCGACCGAAAGTCGAAAAGCCCTAAAAAGACAAAAACAATAGGTCTTTTCGACCGAAAGTCGAAAAGCCCTAATAAACTAGAACTTTTTTTGTCTTCAACAAAAAGTAAGGGCTTTTCGACCTCCCTATTGTTTAAAATAATGTTTAGATCTTAATAAAAGAATAAATTCGTTTAAATTCTTATAAACGTTTTGATAAAACTGAATTTCCATTTATGATTTGTAATGTCACCAAGACAAACTGATTTAAAACTATTTACATCTTTAATAATCACTATTTTTTTCCTATTTCTTTCTCTATATATATCATACTACATTTTAAGAGCCGAAATTTGTTGTACTATATTAAAAATATAACATCACACCGATGAAATGAAATTCCAAAAGCAACACAAGTAGTATTATTCAATTAAGATTTTGTAAGCTAATCTACTATCTCTTAAAGTCATCAAGCATATATATATATATATATATATATATATATATATATATATATATATATATATATATATATATATACCTTTTCTAATATAAACATAAACTGAATTTCTGGGTTTGTTAAGAAGCTCAGAAAATTGTCAATTCAAGTGCTTCATGGTAACTATAGTATGTTGGAATCATTGATACTCTTGCATTTATATCTTTGCCATACACGTGATCTATCATGGTTCCACCATCAGTTGTAATTTCCGTTACTAGTTGAGTATATCCATTTCTTTCCATTAACTGCTTGATCGAAGAGATGCCATTGTTTATGTTTTGATTAAAATCGCCCATAATAAGGCAAGGAAGATTCAAGGTCTGAACAAATACTAACATTTTATTCATCGTTTTCAAAAAACATTCAACAGCATACGATGAAGGTCGGTACAATGTAATAAATAATACATTACTCGCTTTAAAAGCTATGTATTCTAGATTGTCAATAGATAAAATAACTCGTTCATACTGGCATTGTCTGTTAAGCTTTCTGTAGACACATACTCCTCCTTTGCCCTGAGCTTGTATTGCATTGTCTGAAGTGTATGCATTTCTGCGAAGTTGATGGACTGATGAAAACAAATTCAATTCCGTATCAGGAGTTATTTCATTTGTCACCCATGTTTCTACTAAACAAATGAAATCAATACTTCGGTTTCTTAAAGTAATCTTAAGATCCTCTAAATGGTTTCGCAAACCCTCTATATTGTGATACAACACTGTCAGTCTCTTTTCAGTCACCCCTTTGTCTATGTCAAGAAACTGATGCATCGAGGCCAGACATTCCGGGATACATGGATTTGAATATATTGACTTTTCATTAAAATCTCGCAATGTCAAACCTTCAAGGGAAGTTACACGACTTAAGGCAACATAAGCTTGTCCTGGTTGAAAAATCTTTTTCAATGACACAACTGCTTTAGAAACGGTTAAACCTTGCACTTTATGAACAGAACATGCCCAGGCGAGCTTTAATGGAAACTGTTTTCTAACAATGTTACCGTTTTTCCCTACCATCTCTTCTACTCGCTCGATAAGTACTCTAATTTCGTTATTTACTTTTGTTCCACGTCGCTTACCAACACTTTTGTTGTCAAAACATACTTCTATCAACTTCACTTCTGATGCATTCGTAGACTTTCCATGTACCAATTTTGTAACAGTTCCAAATGCACCGTTAACTAAACCATCTGCAATATCAATGTTATAAATCAGCATAACCCGTGCACCAACACATATCTGAAGCTCTTTCACTAACCTGAATTGATTTTTTACCGACGAAAGCGTATTTCCTTTCTCTTCTCCTCGTGAAGACTTTTGTTTGATACAGTCTTCCGCTCTTAAAACCGTTGGTTCTATTTCATTGTTTGAACAGAGTGAAGCTAATGCTTGTGCATTGAATTCATTGACTTGAGCATTGGTCGAACATATATGCAATGCGTTAATAATTTCGTCATTTTCTCTGCTCTGTAGTAAATCTTTGTCCTCCGAACTTAAGTTTTCCTTCTTAACCTTTATTCTACATCTGTTGAGAAGCTCGGCAAATTGTTTATCTTCTTTTTGTCTCATGATTTCGGTCAAAGTCACAACTTTAAAGGAATCATTCCAAAGATCAAAGTAGCAATCGTGTATGAAAAGAGGCTTTCCCTTAACAGGCGGTAACTGAAAAAAATCACCAAAGGCTAAAACGCTCACATTTCCAAATGGTGTATAATCTCCAGTTTGTTTTATTTGTCTTAGACGGCCATGTATGTAAGTCAACAGTTTCTTATCAACCATCGAGATTTCATCAATTATCAACAACTTTAGCTGCCCAAGTTTTGTTCTCAGCGTATTTAACTTGTCATCACCAAGTGGTTGATATTCTAATGGCAAAGCGTTGTTTCCAGGTATAGCAAATGTACTGTGAATAGTTGCTCCTCCAATATTAAATGCTGCTACACCCGTTGGTGCCGTTAACAATACTGATATATCGTCTGGATTTGCTAGGGAAGGAGCAAATAATCGTGATAACTCATAGTAAATGCTTTTAATCAAATGACTTTTTCCAGTTCCAGCACCTCCTGTGATAAAAACTTGTAGTTGCGAAGGTTGTCTTCCACCTATTGTTTCAACACACCATGATTTTAGTTTGTAGAAAATCCTTTGTTGAGTTTCATTCAAAGATCGAATAATCTTTGTGCCCTCATCTTTTGAAATTAAAGGTTGAGAAATTTCAACCGATTTCGAAGACTTTTCTAACAAATCAGGAACTTGCAGTTCTAATTCATTATCGTCGGTTTCTTGAGCTTCTTTCTCAATTATACATTCAAGCCTATCAACTTCTGCTTCTGGACAAATCTGTGACCATGCATTTTCTCGAATACCACCATTTTCAAATGTTTCTTCAGCCTTTTCTAAGGCATCTATATCCTTTTCAAATGAACTCCGGTTTCTTTCAACAATTTCTTTAACTCCTGGAGAGTTATAAAATTCCTCGTAGCTATTTCTAGATTTAAATTCTTCGATTGATCTGTGAGGACAAAATAATTGCAAAATACTGAAATAATATTTCTCAGCGGATTTATCTGGTGAAAATCGGGGGTATCGTATGACAGCTTTTTCAGTTAATGTTCTTTTCTGAATGTAACCTAAGTTCTTCTGCAATAAATGAATGGGACTTCTTGGATTTTTTGATACCTGCGATGAAACTAAAACTCTATACTCAGAGCAGAATGCAGCTAAGCACATACTATCAAATTCATTAGAGACGGGTCTTGCAATGTACTTCTCAGTGAGGCTTGACATCCAAATTTCTTCATCTGCATCTGATTTCTTTCCCAAAACCTTTAAAGGTAGACTCATACGAATCGGATTTTCACCTATAGGTATAAACTGAACTTTTCTTGAACATCCTTTTAACTGCAAACTGCAAACTCGGAAAGCAGCTTCTTGTGCACTGACTTCTCTATGATGTAAATATGCGGCTCCAAGTTTCTTCATGGCAGTTCTTGCTTCATGATTACCATCTCTTGCTTCTCTTTGGGTGCAATCCAAAATTTGACTCATTTCTCTTTCTGCTTTTGAAATGTAAGATACTATATAGACCACGCATGCATATGCATCAGTTATATACTGAATGTCCATATTTGCATTCCAACAGGAGAGTAGCTTTGGGTTATACTGATTGATCCACGATTCTTTAGGATTTCGTTTAAGGACAACACAAGTCGACTTTGTTAGAGAGTTGTTAGCCTCTTCAAACTGTTCTTGAGTAATACCTAATGTATGGAATAGTTCTTCAGCAACCATCTCTTTTGAGTCATTTTCTTTAATATAATTCCAAATCCTTGATAACAATTCTTTCGATCTATCTTTTCGGTTGGTCTCTTCGATATTGTGACGAATAGTTTTATCGTAGTCTTCTTCTGACATGTTCAAATCGACAGTCTTGATATTTTCCTGTTGAGGATGACACACAAAAGTTTTTTCTGATGGTGGTCGTGGAAAATTGAATCTACATTCTTTTGAACCCTTTTTACATGACTTCGAATGCGACTTGCTGTGTGTTTGAACGCTCTTAACAATTTCAAATCTTTCATCATCTTCACAAGGAATTTCGCAAGTAACATAAGTATCAATAAAGTCAGCTACTTCACAATCAGCATCTGTATGTAATTTAGGCGCATCTTCAATCCAGAATAGACAATGTGTATGTGGAGATCCTCTTTGTTGGAATTCAACTCGATAAAAGTAATCTTTTACTTTTCCGATAGGATTTGCATTTGATAAGATCACTTTCTTGAGAAAGGTTTGAAACCGATTATCAAACATTCGCGAAACAGTTATTGGATTCTTTTTAAGAATTTCCCATTTCTCTGACAGCGTCAGGTCTTCAACATTTCTTAAGTCATTTTGCTGTTTTAAGATAGCTTCAAATATTTCTGGCCATCTCATTTCAGCAGCAGAGAAGGAACAAAACCATGTTGGAATACCCAGTTGTCTGATCATTGCAAAAAGATCCTTTTGTGTTGTCTGCCAATATGGGGGAGTCCCTCGAATCGGTTTTAGAAATTTGTATCCGTCATCCGATTTAAAAATTTCCTGCAGAGAGTCTTTGTTTTTCAATGACTTCAAAGTTAACTTACTTCCATCAAAGCCTTTCTCTGGTGTCTTTCTTAATGCTATTGAAACGTTTGATACCACTTGTTGCAATTCTGTCAAATACTGGGAAAAGAAAATGAAATCGGTATCATTTGCGTATCTAGGATCAACATTCATCAATCTGTTCAAAAGGTATCTGGACAACGTTAAACGGACATCTCTTTCATCGTCAAATATATTCTCACCTGTAGGAAAGTGACATGGAAAGCACTTTGTGTCTATTCCTTTTTCAGTTAAGATGCTAATTGGATTATTTTTTTCACAAGGTGCAAAACAAAATATTTGATCGAAATATTGATCAAGAACCTCTTGACCTAAATCAACTGGCTGGAGACAAGTATCATGTGGCAATGCATGATTTAATTCATCATCAACAGTTTCGCACATTTCTTTATCGTGAACATGTTCCTCATTAGAGTCGTCATTGTCAGCAGTAGACATTTCAATGGGGTTTTCCCAGGTCTCATCAAATTTAAGGTCTGTGTAATATTTATTTGTTTTACATAAATACTCAATTGCTCTTCTGACCTTCTGAGTGTTAACAAACTTGAAATCACAATGACCTTTGTAAGCAAGTTTTCTTTTTAATTTGACTTGAATTAATTGCTTATCATTTCCAGGTCGTGGCAGTGACTCTACAGTCTCTGAAACATTGCTAGGTACACAAACAACGGGCCCCTGAACACCGAACTGACCTCCTTTGGGTAACGCCATCATTTTCTTGAATGGAATGATTCTCGAGACAAGGTGACGCTCAACCGAGTTTAATTCTCTTAAAACGTCTGGTACCTCTACGTTTTCTAATTTATTCATAAAACATTCACCAGGCATAGTACCAGATAGAAGTTTTCTATGGCAAGTGTAGCAGACCCACAGTTTACATCTAGATGAACATGTGTGTTTTTCAGTCCCTGGACATCTTTCTAAATATTTCGTTGATACGCATACCTGTCCTAATCCAATTCCGTCTGCGGTTGTATTTTTGTTGTATATTTGAGGTTCGCATATCAAGACTTGTTTTCTAAATAACAGTTTATAGCATACCGAACAGACATAATCGGGTAACATTTTCATTTCAATACGAAATTGTTCGTGAACAAAAGGCCATTTCTTTTGATCTTCATGATTTTTTCTCAGTTTGGCATAAACACATTTCTTTATGTTTTTTCGGTGAACTTCGCTTGTTTTATACTGTTCATAAGATGCCCTCTTGACTTTTGTTTTATGAATGTCATCAGTTTTGTACTTTTGTATCGATGCTTTCTGTACTTTGTCTTTATGAATCTCATCAGTTTTGTACTTTTTCACTGAAGCTTCTTGAACATTAGCTCTATGAATGTCGTTATTTTTGTACTTCCTAATTGATGTATCTTTCACTTTTGTTTGGTAGAGGGTATCTGTATTGTACTTCCTTTTCGATGCGTCTCTAGATTTGTCTCTATAATGTTCATCCAGTTGATACCTTTTTAAGGCATAGACTCTTTGTTGATCTTTGCGTTTATCTATAAGACTTGTACGATCAAAATCATTATTAAGCTTTGCTTTTTTCTTTCTGTAAACTCTCAATGTTTCTGAACTTTTTCTTTTTCTTCTCATTTTTGCAGAGTCAGGAACTTCCTCCGGAACAAGCATAGGACTATGTTTAAAGTCCTGAAAATCTGTGTTTTCAACAAGATTTGGTACCTTTTGATCTATTTCTAAATTCGTTTGTTCTAACTCATTTACCTCAAACTGACCGTTGGTTGTTTTAATAACAGGAAGCTTTTGACATACGTTTAGTTCTGTTACTCTTACACCAGTGATCTCAAACTGTTCGAACATAGCAGCATTCATAGAATTTGCCAGCGTTATACAATGCAAACTAAGCTCTTCTGTTGTATTGAACTCAAGAAGAATACTATTTCCACATCCTGACACTTTACCAAATCTATCTCTAGAATGGGGATCAAAAACACAATATGAATTTCTGTTCTTGATAATAATGTATGTGTTGGCTTTAAATGTAACAAAAGCACCATCTGATTCTGTAAGAGCGTTGTCTAATGCTTCATGGACAGTATAAGTTTGAAAACCAGAATCATGCAGACAATTATTAGAATTGATCAATCCATACAACGAATCACTAAATTCAAATTTAAATTCTTTATTAAAGCATTCGATCTGTCTAGGAATTTCTGCAATTAATACATAATCATTTTGCATGGTGGAGCTATTTGACAATAACTGATACAATTCATTTCCTGTATCCAACACAACATTCATGTCATTAACATTCCAATCTTTTGTGAGCTTTACTTTACTATACATCAAGGAAGCTAGACTGTTCAAAACACATTGTTTTCCAGCAGATGCACCGAACTTGGAATGTCCTTGGTGACAGTTACCTTGCAGTAATTTTTTCTCATTTTCACGGTTCTCTGCCCCTGTACTACAATGATATGCCTCTTCCACAATGATGTCGTCAGATATTGGACGGCCACATCCAAATGTCTCGATTTTTCTATCAACTTCAATATCACGTACAGCTGTTTGTGAAAAGGCGTTGTTTAAGGCTGTGCTTGCAGACATCTTTGATATGTTTTCATTTTGCGCGTCCACTGACAGTACAACTTCGTAATGCGCTCGGTAACAATGTTTCAGATAAATAGCCTCAGATTCTACATTTAATCTGCCGTTTGCCTGCTTTCCTGAAAATCTTGCCCATGATTTGCTATAATCGTCAAAAACATAAATGTCTGTTTGTAGCAGATGAGCTGCAGCAATAATTTCAACTTCGGTAGCCCATGAACCGTTCTTCAGCATGCCTTTTTTCAGAACATAACTGCAGACTGATTGATATCCTGATCTTAAAAAGCTAAAAAATGTACTTTCATTCTTCAAAAGATGATTAACAATTGTGCTTCTGATCTTGAAATGATGGCATTCTTCACCAAAGATTGCAAATGATATCGCTCTAAAGAAACAATTTCCATCCCCTATAATAGATTTTGTTCTTGATGGAGCATTCAGTACCTTGCCAATAGATACAGATTGTTCTTTTGATCCATTTGCAACAATTGAGCTTGCTCGTTTTTTCAACCGTTCTTTTGTGGCGTTTGAAAGTGGACAAAAACTCAATTCATTTTTTTCACAATCGGTCACATACACTTCATCATCCTCTTTTTGTTTTCTTGAGTCTCCTACTTTTTTCGTTTTTGGTTTCTGCTTCAATACATCAATTAATCGAACTTCCCTTTTTCCATAGTCTGGTTGCGATAACTGCTGAAGTTTGTGTTCGATTTGATTTTGTATATCTCTTGGAATTGAACAACACTTTTTCTTGACTTCATCAATGGACTCACCATTCTTAACTTTGTCAACCGGTATTTTTCGCTTATTTGTAACATTGAATATTTCTTCATATTTCTCCTCTTTTTCTATTTCCTCTGCTTCAATTTCATTAACTGTGCAAACTCCCGTTTCGTGGATTCCTTTCATCAATGTTACCTTTCCTTTGACTTTGGTTTGGGAGTTCGGTTTCGGTTTATTTGTAGCTTTTCTTTCAATATCAACTTTCAGTTTCTCTTTTTTAAGTATCTGTTTTGAGTTTGTTTCATTACTCACTTTTGTTTCTTTTTCATTGTTCAGTTTTGTTCTTGTTTCAGTTTCATTATTCAGTTTTGTTTTTGTTTCAGTTTCATTGTTCAGTTTTGTTTCAGTTTCATTGTTCAGTTTTGTTCTTGTTTCAGTTCCATTGTTCAGTTTTGTTTCAGTTTCATTGTTAAGTTTTGTTTTTGTTTCAGTTTCATTGTTCAGTTTTGTTTCATTTTCATTGTTCAGTTTCATTCTTGTTTCAGTTTCATAGTTCAGTTTTGTTCTTGTTTCAGTTTCTTTGTTCAGTCTTGTTTCATTTTCATTGTTCAGTTTTGTTCTTGTTTCAGTTCTTGTTTTTGCTCTTGTTTCATTTTCATTGTTCAGTTTTGTTCTTGTTTCAGTTCTTGTTTTTGTTTTTGTTTCAGTTCTTGTTTTTGTTCTTGTTTCTGTGCCAAGGTTTTTTAAAGAGGCCTTGACAAGCCTCTGGCCACTAACTTCGTTAGTTTTGGCCACAGTTCCTGAAATGGAACAAGGGTTTTCTGGGTTTTTTAACGAGTCACCCACTAAACTCAATGATTTCTCAGTCTTTGACTTTGCTTTCCTTCTCTCTTTTTCTTTGGCTGCTCTCTGGGCAGCTGACACCCGTTTAGACCTCATTCTGTAAAAGCCAAAGAAAATAATATTAAATTTATTATTAGTGTGATTAATTTAATTGACAGAATTTATATATTTAGATAGCAAAACGAATTTATACATGTATTTCAGTATTCATAGAAAAGTCAACTTTGTTAGTTGTTTCAGAACAACAATCTTCAAACCAATTCCACTAATTCAGTAAAATGGAATTTATTTAATGAAAAGTAGCAATATATGTAACAAGATGTAATTATAATTGGGGCGATTATAAAGTCTCCCAAACAAACAAGGTCATCATTGGCAGTAGGGAGGACCCACATAGGTAAAACTTTACAGACAAAAAGATTTAGAACTTGATTATTTTTATTTCTGAAGTTTCATGATGTTCCCCACGGTTCCTTTATTATACATCAGGTGAACCAACATGGCCCAAGGAACAAAAATATATATGGTTAAGGGGTGGGAATCTTAACCATTTTCAAGATATTTGGGCACTTCCTGTTTGAGGGGGGTCAGGACCACCCCCGGGGCCAATGACCTACATACTATTTGATGCCCCTTGACACAAGGAACAAGAACTTATATGGTTTAAAGGTGGGGATCTTAACCCTTTTCAAGTTATTTGTGCATTTCCTGTTTGAGGGGGGTCAGGACAACCCCAGGGCCCATGACCAACATGCACATACAATGTGATTCCCCTTAACACAAGGAGCAAGAATATATA
The DNA here is from genome assembly GCF_025612915.1 of Magallana angulata. Taxonomy (NCBI): domain Eukaryota; kingdom Metazoa; phylum Mollusca; class Bivalvia; order Ostreida; family Ostreidae; genus Magallana; species Magallana angulata. The sequence goes on from NW_026441572.1 coordinate 346,927, forward strand.
TGGTTAAGAGGTGGGGATCTTAACCGTTTTCTAAATATTGTGGCACTTCCTGTTTGAGGGGGGTCAGGACCATCCCTGGGGCCAATGACCTACATACCATTTGATGCCCCTTGACACCAGGAACAAGAATATGTTTGGTTTAGGGGTGGGGATCTAAACCGTTTTGAAGTTATTTGGGCACTTCCTGTTTAAGGGGGGTCAGGACAACCCCGGGGCCCATGACTTACATATCATGTGATTCCTTAACACAAGATACAAGAATATTTATGGTAAAAGGGGTGGGGGTCTTAACCGTTTTCAGGATATTTGGTAACTTCCTGTTTAAGGGGGATCAGGACAACCCCGGGGGCCCATGACCTACATACCATGTGATTCCCCTTAACACAATGAATAAGAATATATATGGTTAAGGGGTGGGGATCTTAACTGTTTTCAAGATATTTGGGCACTTCCTGTTTGAGGGGGGTCAAGACCATCCCAAGGGTTCATGACCAACATACCATTTGATGTCCCTTAACACATGGAACAAGAATATATATGGTTTAGGGGTAGGACTCTTAACCGTTTTCAGGATATTCAGGCACTGACTGTTTGAGAGGGGTCAGGACCACCCCTAGGGCCAACGGCTTACATGCCATTTGATGCCCCTTAAACCAAGGAACAAGAAATTTACATGGTTTAGGGGTGGGGATCTTGACCATTTTGAAGTTATTTGTGCACTTCCTGTTTGAGGGGGTCAGGACCACCCCCGGGGTTAATGGCCTACATACCATTGCCCCTGGACACAAGGAACAAGAACTTATATAGTTTAGGGGTGGGGATCTTGACCTTTTTCAAGTTATTTGTGCACTTTCTGTTTGAGGGGGGTCAGGACCACCAGCGGGGCTGCCATATATACCATTTGATGACCCTTAACACATGGAACAAGAATATACCTGGTATATGGTTTAGGGTCAGAATTCTAACAGTTTCTGAGATATATGGTCATTTCCAATTCCGGGGGTGGGGGGGGGGGGGTAGGGATGACCCCAGGGGTCGATCTAATAAACCCTATATATTGCCTGTAACAGTCAATATGTGATTCTGAAAACCCTATATAAAAATGTACGAGCGGGCTAGCGATTCAATAATAAAACTGTTATTTCTTGTAGTCAACATTTTTAGATGGTACATGAATAAATTTGTGCAGACGGTCATATTTTTTTTTACTTGATTCTGATTTATAAATTAAAACAATTTAAAATGCAAAAAAAGGAGAAGAAAAGAATGCAGAATTTCCTAAATGCGGAAAATCAATAATAATATTATTTATATAGTTTTAATAAATATGAGCGTGCGGGGTCCGACGAACAAAATATTATATTGGTGTATACTTAAGAAAATTAGATTCAAGCAAATGCATATTTTCAATAAATATATAAGGCGGCACAGAAATAAAGTGGGAATGGTCAGAACTAAAAAAAAAGGACCTATCTTGTCTTTAGAAAGATGATCAGTGCAAACAAGAGGACCATGGCTCTACACTACTATGACTTTAATTTAATGCAAACCAAAGTTAACAAAAATAATGCAAATTGCAATTCAAGCTATACAATTATTAATAATACAATGTACTTTCAATTATTTTTTAAAGAAAAAAATATAACAAAGAATAACATGTATATCAATGTAAGTTTACTTTCTATATATATATAAAGTTCAAATTGACAAAATTATATTTGGTGCAAACAAATTATAATAGAAAATTAAACTGAAAATCCCAATCACACAGCAGGGTGATGAAATAAAGTTTTTATAGTTATTCATTGACTTCAGAAGGAGTTTGCTGTTCTCTCTGATGTCCTTTATCATTGTCTCGAAAAACTCTGCATGTGATAAGCATAGCCATCTAGCAGTTTGGATATAAGTTTGAATTGATCGAGTCATCATGTGTGTACGATGAAGTACCAGGTATCAATAATAAAGTTGTTCTTTGATTCATATTCACCCTCAGTGTCTTTAAGAAATCAGGGATGGCATTTGTAATACGAAAGGAGAAATGAGTATATAAATACAATAAAAACATATGACTGGACCGGGAATCGAACTCGGACCCCTACAACTCTAGTCAGGAGCTCTACCACTGAGCTACCCAGGCTGATATCCATGGTCCACATAGCCCCAACTACTACATTCCTCCCTCCTTAAATAGTCTTCAACCCCGAAGACCCAACACAAGTTCACCTTGTCAGGACTTATATATTATATTTATATTCCAGAACAAGGTAGGCCACGGCACCATCTGTAGTAGGAAAGGAGGAATGAGTATATATTAAATACAATGAAAACATATGGTTGGACCGGGAATCGAACCCGGGACCCCTGCAACTCTAGTCAGGAGCTCTACCACCGAGCTACCCAGGCCGATATCCACAGTCCATATAGCCCCAACTACTACAGCATTCATACTCTAAAACTGAAAAGTACTTTTTTTGCAATCATTCATACAATACAGGTCAAAGACACTTTTCTTTATGTTTGGAAGTATCCTGATTGGCTTTTCACTAGTAATTGCAATGCTTCCAAACAATGTCGTCGTTTGAAGAGAGATCTCTAGGCTATCTGCTTTAGGTGACCAAGTGTGAGGGTCCAACCTTTAAAAGAATGCAATTTTCTTCTACAATTGGTCTATCTGTGTTTGGAAAGGATGGCGAATCTGGTCTGAAAGTATTGAATGCTTTCATTAGTTATTAATAGAATGAATTATTGAATTATTTAGAAATTATATTAATAAAACAATATTATAGCTTTTTAGTGTTGGTATTTACATTATAGATAATTTTAAAAAGATGTCTGACCATTAACTAATAAACAGAATAAATTCAATATATTAACCTCTCATTATAACAATATAGCAACAATTCTTTCACAATTTCTCATTTTTACATTTGAGAAATCTCGCCATTTGCTGGGATTTCTTTGTTTTTATTAACACACAACCCGGGACTCAGGTGCTAATTGATACCTTCGTTATTCCCAATCTTTAATATATCTTGCATTCAGCTCTCACTTCCACATTATTCATGCCATACACATCACAAAATCTTAATAGATTAGAATACTATTAATACAAACAAAACAAATTGTAATGAAGCAATAATGAAATTTTAAAACTATTTTTGTTTTCCTTTATTAATTTTACACATAAAATCCTAATCAAATCTGCATCAAAATTGTAAGTATTCACTAAATGTTTGACCCCATCAAGGGGTTACACTTGTTTCACTTTCAACAAATTCAAATCAACCATACTTGAAAATGTTTGTATTATAATGATAAAAAATATCATTTAGTTTCTTAAAATATTTTTGAAGGATTTTTTACTCTGTGAGTGTGATACTAAAATTGCTTTTTTCCTGAACCCTAAGGATCATGATATGAATAAAACTTTATTCTAAAATACATGTATATCAAAAGGCTTGAGCAAAGATTAAGTAATTCCATTCATTTCAAAATACTAAAGTAACCTCCTCATGGTTATGAACAAACTTACAGACAGTTGGACACTGCAGACCAGAAAAGCTCTTAAGTTAAATAGTTTAAGAGCCAATGCACCACATTCCTTACCCAAACAATATTGAATCCTTCCTGCAGCTCATGTATATAATCAAGGTCATGGTTTAAACAAAATACAGTCAAACACGGTTATAGCGAACATGCTTATAATGAATTGATGCTTAGAGCAAGTGATTTTCATTCGCCGTGACAATATTAAGTTGTAAACTTGACAGATATAATGAAATACACTTATAACGAAGCAAAATCACCAATCCCTGGTGCTTCATTATAACCGTGTTTTACTGTATATAGAATCATTGGTGATTCAGGACTTTTTAAGACACCATTTCTATTTTTCTATTTTCAGTTACATGATACATGTTATATCACCTTTGAAAAGAGCTACGATCTGTAAAGTGTTTTCAATTTAAAATTATTTTCTTATATAACAATGGTTTAATTCAGTTTTAAACTGACAAACACAACAAATGATCATCAAATATCACTTGAATTTTCAGTACAGGTGAGCTACAAACAATCAAAGTGCTGTCCATATAACAATATATCTAGTGAACATGCTACATGTGTGAATAGATAATTAAAATACTACCTACCTGATAACAAATTGAAATAGTCAAGTTACACTGGATTGACCAATTTTCATAATCTTCTTGTTGTTTTCGTTTACACTTCTGTGCAGCCAGAATAAGATTTTTCTTGTTTGCCAAATCTTACCCGAATGGTGTCTATTTTGGTTTGCAAAACAACCCGTTATAAGACGACGAAGTACCTTTATATTTTGTTATGTGTCTTGAATATTATTTAAAATATTATAAATCCTTAAACTTAGAGCTGTTTGGTCTGATTGAAATTAAAATTCTGTTTACGCTTAATGCTTTTGAACAACATTTATGCCACTCATGTTATAAGAAAGTGAAAAATATTAGGAATTGCAGTAGTTTTCCAAGTCAATCAAGCCTTATTTCATTAAAACAAGGCCCATGGGCCACATTGCTCACCTGAGCAACAGTAGACATGATAAAATCAGTTTTATGGAGTCATTATACAAAATATGTAGCATAATACATGAAGATCCTGTATAGATTAAAATTCATTCCTTCCCTCTGAATATAATTTTATGTTTATAATTCAATTAAGTCCCTTTTCTAACAGGATGATTGTAAAGTCAAATCACATGTTGAGCATTGCAGTTCTCAAAAAAGCTTCAAAACAATTTTTTATATATGGGATATAAATATAAAAATTTGACCCCCCATTGTAGCCAACCCTAACCCCTGGGATCATGATTTGAACAAACTTGAATCTAACCTATCTGAGGAATCTTCCACACAAGTTTCAGCTTTTCTGGCCAATTGATTTCTGAGAAGAAGAATTATATATATTCCTATTTAAAAAACTACCCCCCCCCCTTTTGGCCTAAGCCTACCCCAGAAAATCATGGTTGGAACAAACTTAAATCTACCTCACCTGAAGATACTTCCACACAAGTTTCACCTTTCTGCCCAATCGGTTTTTAAGAAGACAATTTTTGATTTTTTTTCTTTATATATTTCTATGTTAAAATTTAACGCCCAATTGCGGCCCAACCCTCCATGGGGATCATGATTTGAACAATCTTGAATCTACTCTACCTGAGGATGCTTCAACACTTCCAACTTTGAATCTCCTTTGCTTATGGAGCTTTGTGCCAAGTTTGGTTGAAATTGGCCCAGTGGTTCTGGAGAAGAAGTTGAAATGTAAAGTTTATGGAGAGACAGACAGACAGGAACAGATGGAGGACAGACAAAATGCGATCAGAAAAGCTCATTGAGCTTTTAACTCAGGTTAGCTTAAAAGTTGTTAACCAATAGTTGTTACATTTTATTAATTCTAATGTGGATTAATCATATTTTATTAAATAAAATATTTAAAAAATATGATCGTTATATCCCAAATGGGCCATTATATCTGTTACACTAGTGAAATGTAAATAATGTAGTAGTCAGTCAAGTTCCTAACCTATCCGTTTGCATCTACATGTACCTGTCCTTATCTTGCGCCTATGTACCATGCATATTCCATGTTCAACTTAAAGACACCTCTCGTAAAAGGCAATGTCCGCCATATTTCTCTCTTATTGCTGCTATTCTAACAACACCTATATACGTCGCAGACCTTTTCGCAGTTCAAAGTATTTCGCTGTAGAGCCACAGTAGAGGTCTGACATGTGTGAACGTACAGCTTAATTGCCTCACCCTGTTACTCGGTTGCGATGAAAGCATCAAATTTTTTGCACTTTTTCCAATGCAGGAGAATACTATCATCAAACATAAAGGTTAATGAATTATTTTCAAACATAATATGCAATAAAACAAAACAAATGCACACAATTGAAGGCAACGAATGGAATATTACACGTCATCCACAAGTTTCAGGTATGACGATGTCAAAATACAATAAATAAACTTGTAATTATTTACATTCAATTTGATAATTTTGAAAGTTACTTCAATAAAAATAGTCACATAAGTTAGAAAAATGCTATAAAACAACCGATTATTTTTTTATTATGTCGTATCATTCGCGTAAATATATGTTCCGTACATAAAATCACAGAAAAAAATCAATCGATTAAACAATAAAGAAAGTTGTCATTATTATTTCGGATTTCGGAATAAAGAAAAAATAAAACTGATTTAAATTTTTGTCTCAATATTCGTATACATAACCAGCGCCCCGCATAACGGCGTACAATATATCTATCATCATCTATTTGAAATAAGTACCATGCATATAGATTCCTATAATAATTAATTGCATGTGTACATTTGAGGAAAATTTCAGTTTGTTAATTACTTGTTGTTTTCCGTTATCAGTGTTTAAATAATTAAAATAATAACTTATAGAAATATTTTTGATCGGGATTCAGAAGAATTTACTTCCTGCATTTCATACAAATGAACAGTATATTTTCTTTCTATGTTTACATTTAACTTTGTTCAAATTAATGTTAAATAATCTATCATTTAAATTGTGTGTATCGTCAAATACTGATTCCGATTACCTTGAAGTCATTAAATTTCTATTGGCTATTGACAAAAGAAGAGACGCGTGACCATCCAATGAAAACGAATACACAGAGTTTGATTGACAGGTTCAGCCAGGTGCAGGTCTTACCCGATGTCCGAGATTATGTGTGCTGGTTGTACACAGCCGAATAGTCTCAGTAACTAGTCTACTTTCAATACGCGTACTTTTCTTTTGTTTGTTAAGAATTAATTCAATTTTGTAAAAAGATAAGTACATATGTATATCATTTCTTATAGATTTTTTCACGAGAATATCTACTAAGGAGTTTTGCCAATCACAAACAGTTTTAAGTAATGTTTAACACGAGCGCTATTTTGAAACAATTAAATTGTCAGAGAGTTCCGAATGAAATCTGATGAACTTTTCACACGGTTCTCACACGCTTTGCCCGAAACGATTTACACGCTTTGCCCAAAACGCTACACGCTTTGCCTGAAACGCTAAACGGTTTACACGAAACGCTTCACGATTCACACGAAACGCTAAATGGTTTACACGAAACCCTAAACGGTTTATACGAAACGTTTCTCGCACAAAAGTCGCACGCTTTTTTGGTGTAGTAGTACGTTTCAGGGTCTGTACAAACTATCTGGACAATGTACAATAATACATGTAGATCCTGTATAAATAAAATCCATTTTTCCCCCTGGATATTTTTATGTTTATAATCATTAGTCCCTTTTCTAACAGGATGATTTTATAGTCATATCACATGTTGAGTATTGCAGTTCTCAAAAAGATCCTTAACGATTGTTTATACATGTATATGGGATATAGAGCTACATCAAACTCTGAACCTTCTTGTGAGGCCAAAGAATTGTCCTTGGGCCAAAGTCTTAACAATTATAAATCAAAGTACCGAAGAACTGACGGGAGTTGATTTTGTCGATGTTTTTTTATTTTAAAATCAATGATATGTTATTTTGCATGACAAGAACATGTATACGTAGTTTGTAATTTGAATTACGCATATTTTTATAATATGAATTTTTGAACTTTTTCGACTAGAATGTCGAGAAACCTCCATACGAATCATGTTAAATTATATTTAAAGATAAAATTAATTCAATCAAACTATGTATCAGTGGTAGAAATATTTCTCGAAAATTGTATGGATCCAAGCAATATTGAACTCTAGTCTCGTTCAACCAAAAGCTCGGCTGACACCGTAAATCTCCGACAAGGGTTTACGGAGACAGCCGAGCGTCGAGTTGAACGAGACTATATTGAACTCTGGCGTAGGAATACATACGACTACAAAAAATATTTAAATTGTTCGTACCATTTAAAATCTGACTATTTTTAAGGTATTTGTAAATAAGTTTCCTTGAAAAACAATGCTTTAGCATACATTACATCGAATTCATGAATTATTTTCAAGAACTAAGTCTTATCAGGAGCAATGATTTGTGCTGAGGTCCAAACACTGTTTCACTTTCGGTTTGTCCGAGTGACTGCATAGGAGAGTTGATTAAAAATCAACTCCCAAAAATCATCTGGCTGATTAGATTCTGAGAAAAAGATTTTTAAGATTTACTCTATATATTCCTATGTAAAACTTTAACACCCCCCCCCCCCAATGTGGCCCCACCCTACCCCCAGGGATCATGAGTTTCACAACTTTGAATCTACACTACCTGAGGATGCTACCACACAAGTTTCAGCTTTCCTGGCTGATTAGTTTTTGAGAAGAAGATTTTTAAAGAATTACTCTATATATTCCTATGTAAAACTTCGACCCCCCCCCATTGTGGGCCCACCCTACCCCGGGGGGTCATGATTTTCACAACTCTTAATCTTTACTATCTGAAAAAGCTTCCACACAAGTTTCAGCTTTCCTGGCCGATTATTTCTAAGAAGAAGATTTTTAAAAAATTTACTCTATATATTCCTATGTAAAACTTCGATCCATCATTGTGGCCCCACCCTACCCTCGGAGATCATGATTTTCACAATTTCGAATCTACACTACCTGAGGATGCTACCACACAAGTTTCAGCTTTCCTGGCTGAGGAGTTTCTGAGAAGAAGATATTTTTAAAGAATTACTCTATATATTCCTATGTAAAACTTCGACCCCCCATTGTGGCCCCACCCTACATCCAGTGGGGTCATAATTTTCACAACTTTGAATCTACACTACCGGAAGATGCTACCACACGAGTTTCAGCTTTCCTGGCCTAAAGGTTCTTGAGAAGAAGATTTTTGAAATTTTCTCAAATTTTTTCATTAATTTCTAATTATCTCCCCTTGAAAAAGGGTGTAACCCTTAATTTTCACAACTTTGAATCCCCTTTGCCTAAAGATTATTTGTGCCAAGTCATCTCAGACATCCGCGTCAATTTGTCCCTGCCCATTTCAAATGTTTTGACAGTAACAGGTGAAATTGACGTAAGCTGTATGTTTCAAATCTTGCCATTTAATGTTGCACGGTCTTATAATTCTCTCTGTCTCTTACTCTGTTCTCTCTATTTGTCTGTCTTTCTCTGTCTCTTCTCTGTCTATCTGTCTGTTTTTCTCTTCATCTGTTCTCTTTGTCTATCTGTCTGTCTGTCTCTCAAAGTCTTTAATGTTAGTTGTTAACTGAATGACACTAAGTTGACAATGATGCATTGTATGTGTGATTCTTGCTGCGCTCCCCACAACGGGAGCACTGTAAAACATATTATTTCAGCAGATTTACAATAACTAGTTAGAGTAATTTCCAATTATTGTGACGTCAAAGTTCATTCGGTTAAGTGTCGTCAGCTGTCTCTTTAAAAACTACCCAGAGAAATAAAACTATGCGAAGTATATATATACTGTTTTATTTACTTAAAAAGCATTTTGTTTGTGAAATTCCACATTTTATTTGTTTCTCAAAAGTTTTACTTTGATTCTTGGGAGAGCATGAGAATGACATTTGCAATGCTTGGAACTGCATTGTGGGTCTGTTTGGAATTTGTGGGTCGAAATTTACTGACGCCAAAAAATTCTGTCAGACCAATAGGTATGAAATCCATTGGGACTCCAATTGATATTGCATTTAAAAGTGTACAGAGGTTAAAGGACAATAACTCCACTAGTCTTATATAATGGTTGTATCAGCAGTATATTTACAATGCATGTACAAAGTCTCTAATTATTTTTGTCTTGTTCTCGTGAGAGTATGAAATGGAAAACCATATTTATATGGAACTGCTGTTGTGATAAATACAGGGCATTACTTGACAGAGTAACTGACATAAAAAAAAATATGTTGAAAGAATGTGCAACTTTTTAAACACGCCTTGCCGGGAGAGCTCGCTTTGCTCACTGTTTAACTAAACGGTTTTATTATTATTCAAACATGGATTTGGCAGATTTATTAACTAATTACAAGTTACCAACCGATACTCAATACTTAAAGAAACAGAGTTATTTACTACCGGTAATTACAAGTTACCAACCGATATTCAACACTTAAAGAAATAAACACTGGTTGTAATTTTCAATTCACAGTATGTGGTTGCATCACCCATATTCATAACCCCTAACAATAAGCATGATAGGACAGTCGTCAGTTATATTTAATTATAACAGGGGTTAACTGAGGTTGTGGAAGCGAATTTTTTTTTAGTTAGATAATCATCATTTTAATGCATTTGGGGTTAATTTACATGATTGAGTACTCAAAATACAGGGTGACTTCAACTTATCTTTCGGAGGAAATTCTGGAATGATTTTGTTTAAAACCATGCTAAATGATAGGAAATATTTTATTGATTGTTTATTTTGCTTTTAACCAATACAACAAATAAGATTTGATGTTTAAAAGGAATGTATCTGAAACTATAATAAGCAATTAGGTAAGTCATACAGAGTATAATTTCCAGCAGTCATCGCTAAAACTGTTGTTGCCATTGAAAAATTTGAATGCATGCACACTTAGGTGCTAGGAATAATTTATTTAATGCGCTATTTTTCACTTAAAGGCAACTATGACACGTGGCGCAGTTCTCTCCCAATCAGAGGTGTCATAGGTGTTAATGTTTAACAAATGTTGAATAATATAAATGAGGGAATTCATTTCATGAATGCGTGATTTTAGTTTTTTATGTATACAACACTTGCAAAGCACAACCTCTAGTGAGAGAATGGGATTAAATTTTCTAGAACAAGGTAACCAATAATGTGGGTTAACTAATTAATGTCATGGCGAAATAAGGACGAGGTCACCAAGCATCAAGGGCAGATATCTTGACTAGGACAACTTTGCTTAATGCAAAAAAGTAAATAGCTAATTTGGAACACTTTGATTTGATTTTTGTTTTGATGGAGAGAACTTTCCAGAACACAGTGGCTAGGAACTAATTAACGTCAGGCCAGCATATGTAGGGCGATTTAACCAGATAATTTGGATTTGACAACTTTAGTTAAAATGTTTAATATATGCAATATAATATGCAAACACTAGCCTTTTTTAATTTCATACATTTTTATCCCACAAAAGATTGGAAGAAACCTTTAATATACATTAATTTATAAACATTTGCAATGAACAGATTAGTGCCCTATGTCTATATAACTAAATGATGTATTGATCGATGTATAAATAAAACGGGGAAGTTAATTGGGGGGGGGGGGGGGGGCTGACCCCCCCCCCCCCCTTAATTGTTTTTTTTAACAGTCTTTTCTTAGAAAATTTTATTCAGAACAGTGATAAAAAATCATAGTACTTACAATTTCATCTAAAGAACAAAATTTAGAGATACAATGCACTCCCTGGTTTGAAATTTTAAAAAATGTTTTTTTTCCAGTTAGCAACAAAAAGACGTTTATGAATATATCATTCATTTCATTTAAGACTTTTCAACTCTGCCCGCTCCTCTAAATGTCCAGCCAATATAAGCTGTCATGCAGTTATTTAAATTTTAAAGAACAGCAATTAATAAAATTTTAGGACACAGTACATATTATGTGGAATCATTTAAATTTGTTGGGGTCAATTTTCGTGGATTGTAAGATTTTTGCTTATTCGTGGGGATGTCATTTCGTGGATGCGTCAGTTTTAATATCAGTAAGATAACAAACTCTTTCAAAATTTGTTTTCGTCAAGGATGTAAATACGTGGGGGAGGGCTACCCACGAATACCACGAAAATTGAGCCAACACGAATTTTAATGATTCCACAGTATATATAAAAATGAACAAAATAAATGGTTGAACATATTTAACATTGTATCATATTAATGTGTAAAGTGTTAATTCTTGTGCTTGTGCTAAACATCATCTAGTGGAAAACAATATACAAGGCAAAAAGCCTTACCTTAATTTCAACATGTAATATGCATGGTACAAATAGGACAAAGACAAGACAAGGACGGATATACATGCAAACAGGTATGCGGTAGGAACTTGACTGCCTACTCTGGAGGTCCAGGTAAAGGGTTTGGACGTTGGGTATTGGACCAGAGGTCATTTGCATATCAAACATGAATTAACATTTTAACTGTCCCAACCTTTTAAACAGCTTTTTGATAGAAAGCCAGAGGCATGGGTGAAAACCTAGTTTTGAAGCTGTAGTTTATTTAGTGAAAAACAATGACACACACGTTTTAACCATCTATAAAATATTAAAACACTCTATAGAAGTTTGCAGTAGCTACATGTACAACAGGCTAAACAAATAAAAGTCATTTTACTTACAGGTTTTTTTAAGAAGGTATCTCCCTGATATAACCAAAGGCACAAATATAAACAGCACTGCCTTCAAGAATTCTTCGTCACTGGTTCTCAGAGCAACAGGTCTTGCGGTTGTAATAGAACACGCTACTATATTATTTCGAGCCGGCTGTCAAACAGAAACATGTGGGGCTTCCACCTGCACGAGGAGTATTTGCTATTTATGTACTCCCGAACCCGATAGACGTGATTTCGCTCCGCGACACATTCGCACCTTTCATTAAATAAATGTGCCATATATGATACAAGAAATCATATTGACGCAAGCGTCAAATGGGCCACAAAAATATAATTGTTGTATGGATCATTGGTTGTTTACATAAAACACACCAAAAAGAAGAAAATAATAGTTGGTTGTATTAATTTTTATGGTAAATTCTAATATACTTTCAGCAACTTGTTTTGAAGTTTAACATTTTACTATCATCATTAAGAATCGAGTTCATTACTGTAAGCATTTCCTACGGTAATTGTATGGTCATTGCCATAGTATGAAGTAATGGAGAACACATTGATTTGTACATTACTTTAATACAAAGTTCAACTCATCATTTTCTCTTGGAGATTATGTATTTCAAACCATTTTTTGTTGCATTGTATTGAATGGAACTTAATGCACTAGTTTATATGATTTTAAGGGACCATATGATAAAATAGTAATGGATTAGTTCAAATTTTCCAGTCAATTCAAATTTTCATATTTTTGCGTAAATAATTGATATGGATATCATTTCATGATAATTTCTACCACGTTTTACATGGAAATATAACAAATACACACAAAGTAATTTTATTTGACACGGCACATAGAAATTCAAATATATCATTTATATAAAATTTATTGACATTCGGGTCTTTAGTATTTCGGGTCTATAGTATGTCCCGCATACCGATCCCGATAGCACGCTTTGACTCCGAAATTTTCCGAATAAACGATAAAAACGCGCCAAACACGACAGTCTACTAAGTATGACCTAATTTTCATTTACGAGTAAAACAAAAAATATGTGATATTTTTAAAAAGGCATTAAACATTTTTCTACATGCAAATTTACTTTTAATTCATAAAAAGAAGCAACATATTAATTCTATTAATATCCCGCAGTTACACTATTTAAATGTATATCAAATAACGGACCGCCTTCCGGCGGCCCGTAATAACAAAAAAAAAACACAAAGAGATAGATTTGACAAAAAATTATTAATTTTAATATATTTTTGTCACGTGTCACGCATGCTTTTACAGGGAAACCAGAAATACGTCGAAACTGTAAACAGAAATGAAGCGGAGGTAGACAGACGAAAATTCCATGCGCGGATCTAGATGAGGTGGCCGGGGGGGGGGGGGGGGGGAGGGGTCCATGGAAAATTCTAACATTAAATTGACAAGTGATCGGATTTGTATCAGATCAAATTTTGATATCTCGCTGTATTGTGTATTCTCATCACTGGTTCCCAATTTTAATTGAAATGAAAATGAAATGGAAAAAAAATTGTTAAAAGATGGTAAATTCCATCAAATATTTGTAATACGCCATAATTTTTGTGCTAAACGTACAGTAAATTATATTTATATCATAAATTAGTATATGTATAAAGGTTATTGATTAAAAAATGGTTATGAGGGTTTTTTTCCGTGTGTCTTGAAGCTGTGTGTATATATAGGCGATGCATATATACTGTATTAAGATGTTTTCGCTTCAAAATAGCCAAAAGCATATTACTATACAGTGGCGTGGGAAACAAAATTAAAGTGGACGGAAGGAGAGCTAAGACTTATCAGAAATCTTGACAAGCAAAGTAAAGTTAACAAGGATTGTGGTTAAGTTATGGTTATGTATTCTAAAAAAAGCCCCCCCCCCCCGGTTCCGACGGCCTTTGCTATTATTTTATATATTTTTAGAGCAGAACCGATATATACTTTTATAGGAACGTTACCATTGTAAGTACTTATTCAAAATACCTGAAAATGACATTCATAACACTACAGTGGTTTGACACCTGTCAAAGTCACCAGGTAAAAGAAGAAAAAAATTGTGACACTGATCTATTTAATACTGAAATTATTTTTTTCTATTGATACCAAACAATCAATTATATAGATGTTATTTCAAAACATCGCACTTGGTATAGAAATAAGGACACCTTGGTATAAACAGATGGACTTGTGAGTAAGGGCTTTCTGACAACCCCGTTTTCCTTTTTTTAGTAAATTTTTTTTAAATCATTCAGTCCCCACCCTCCCCCAATTCTTCAACGCCTTGGTACATGAACATGTACATACTGTATATATCCACTTGCCTGAATAAGAACTTAAAAGAAATATCAAAAGAAAGATAACTCCAGAATTTTATAAGTAACTAATCTATACTCTAAATTTCTGTATGAATATTTTTTAAAAATCGTCTAAGAGTACTTTTTCATTTCTCTGACACAAAACTTGGTTTCATCAGAGTATTTATGCTCTACTTACTCTCAGCAAGGCGAGATAACTCTTTCTTAATATTTTTTTAACTTACATAAGATTCCATTTTTTAGTCCCTGTAAGCCCCTATAAGGAGTCAAAAAGTGGCCCCTCGGACCATAATTTTTAAATTGTACTTTTTACTCTTAACTATAAGCCGAAAAGATTTTAAAAATCAGAAGAAAAATAAAAAAGTTACAGCTAAAGGGCTGTTTTGAACGTTGGCCCCTGCAGACCCCTTATTTTTTCAAATTTTCGATCCAAAACCTTTTCCGGTCTGCGGATTATGTGTGTCATTATACAAATGAAATATTGTAACATTTGCTTGAAAACTGTTTGAGAAAACGTTACACGCGTGAATTTAATTTAACATAGAAATTCCCATAGACGATTTTCACCGACCTATAAAACCGGAAGTAGTCAACATATTTTTATGAAACTCGGAACGTATGTTAATTACATCCATTTTAATAATATTCAGGCCTCATATTAACGTTTTAACGTCATTTGAATTTTTTTGTTTTTTCATCCCCCCTTTTCTTAAGTTTAGGACTTAATATCTCAAAAACGGTAAGAGATAAAAAGTTGTCTACACTTACAATTATGTACAACTATTTATGATTTCGACAGCCCCAGTTTCCCGTTTTTATTTAAAGTGTCAAAAAAAAATATCTCTAGTCTATTTCCAAATTTTCTAAACGCCTCGGTATAACCAGTTGCTTAAATGGGAATTTATGAGTACTGCAGTGTGAAAAGAAAGATAACTCCAGAATTTAACAGGTAGCTACACCTGTAATTTTCAGAAGAATATTTTCAAAAAATCATTCCAAAGTAAGTATTCATTCCTTGGACGCAAAACTTGGTATACTAAGAGTATTTGTGCTCTTCATTCTTAGACCAAAGCGAGATAACTCTTCCAAGAAATAATTTTGAAATTTAAACAAGTTCTGATCTTTAGGCCCTTCAAACCCCCATAAGGAGTCAAAAAGTGGCCCCTCGGACCATAATTTTTAAATTGTACTCTTTATTCTGAATTATTAACCTAAAGGAGTTTGAAAATCGGATGAATAATAAAAAAGATACAGCTAAAGGGCTGTTTTTAATACTGACCCCTACAGATCCCTTATTTTTCAAAATTTCTTTTCCAGGACCTTTTCCGGTCTGCGCATTAGGTCCCTTATTTAAAATACTAAATATGAAAATATTTGCTTGAAAACTGTTTGAGAAAACGTTACACGCATGAATTCAATTTAACATGGAAACTCCCATAGACAATTTTCATCGGCTCATAAAACCGGAAGTACTCAATACTATTCAATGAAACTTTGAATATATGTTAATTACTTCTATGTTAATAATATCCAGGCGTCAAATAAATTTTGAAAGGTCATTTGAATTTTTTTGTTTTTTCATCCCCCCTTTTCTAAAGTTTAGGACTTAATATCTCAAAAACGGTAAGAGATAGAAAGTTGTCTACGCTTACAATTTTGTACAACTATTTATGATAAAGGTAATTCTAAAATTTGAATGCTCTACAATAAAAGATAAACAAGGAACTGAGTTTCAAACAATTTTTGCAATTTTCCTTGTAAAAACCGTAAGTACCGGAACCGGAAATCGAAAACCTTACATTTCATGAATTGATATATTTGCTTTAAGACTAATGTATACTTGTATTAGTAATCCTTCCAGTTTTCAAAAAATCGCTGACAGAAATCTGTCGAGAAAAATAATAATAACTAGAACTTTTTTTGTCTTCAACAAAAAGTAAGGGCTTTTCGACAGCCCCAGTTTCCCTTTTTTATTTAAAGTTTTCAAAAAAAATATCTCTAATCTATTTCCAAATTTTCTAAACGCCTCGGTATAACCAGTTGTTTAAATAGGAATTTATGAGTACTGCAGTGTGAAAAGAAAGATAACTCCAGAATTTAACAAGTAGCTACACCTGTAATTTTCAGAAGAATATTTTCAAAAAATCATTTCAGAGGAAGTATTTATTCCTTGGACGCAAAACTTGGTATGCTAAGAGTATTTGTGCTCTACATTCTTAGAGCAAAGCGAGATAACTCTTCCAAAAAATAATTTTGAAATTTAAACAAGTTGTGATCTTTAGGCCCTTCAAACCCCTATAAGGAGTCCAAAAGTGGCCCCTCGGACCATAATTTTTAAATTGTACTCTTTAATTTGAACTATTAACTGAACAGATTTTGAAAATCGGATGAATAATAAAAAAGATACAGCTAAAGGGCTGTTTTTAATACTGACCCCTACAGATCCCTTATTTTTCAAAAGTTCTTTTCCAAGATCTTTTCCGGTCTGCGCATTAGGTCCCTTATTGCAAATATTAAATATAAAAATATTTGCTTGATAACTGTTTGAGAAAACGTTACACGCGTGAATTCAATTTAACATAGAAACTCCCGTTGACAATTTTCATCGACTCATAAAACCGGAAGTACTCAATACTATTCAATGAAACTTAAAATGTATATTAATTACATCTATCTTAATAATATTCAGGCGTCAAATAATTTTTTAAAGGTCATTTGAATTTTTTTGTTTTTTCATCCCCCCTTTTCTAAAGTTTAGGACTTAATATCTCAAAAACAGTAAGAGATAGAAAGTTGTCTACGCTTACAATTTGGAACAACTATTTATGATAAAGGTAATTCTAAAATTTGAATGCTCTACATTAAAAAATAAACAAAGAATTGAGTTTCAAACAATTTTTGCAATTTTCCTTGTAAAAACCGGAAGTACCTGAACCGGAAACACAAAATAAGACATTTCATAGACTGTTACATTTGCTGTAAGACCAATGTATACTTGTATCAATATTACTTCCAGTTTTCAAAAAATCGCTGACAGAAATCTGTCGAGAAAAATAATAATAAACTAGAACTTTTTTTGTCTTCAACAAAAAGTAAGGGCTTTTCGACAGCCCCATTATCCCTTTTTAATTAAATGTTCAAAAAAATTATTCTCTTAATTATGTCCAAGTGTTCTAAACGCCTTGGTATCCCCAAATGCTTAGATAGGAACTTATGAGTAGTGCAATGTGAAAAGAAAGATAACTCCAGAACTTTACAGGTGGCTATATTTCTAATTTTCAGAAAAATATTTTCAAAAAATCATATTAAAGTAAGTATTCATTCCCCGGACACCAAATTTTATATGCCTACAGTATCAATGCTGTTTTTTCATACAGCAAAGCGAGATGACTCTTTCTAAAAAAAATTTGAAACTTAAAAAAGTTCTGATCTTTAGGTCTTTCAAACCCCTATAAGGAGTCAAAAAGTGGCCCCTCGGACCATAATGTTTAAATTGTACTCTTTAATCTGAACTATTAACTGAACAGATTTTGAAAATCGGATGAATAATAAAAAAGATACAGCTAAAGGGCTGTTTTTAATACTGACCCCTACAGATCCCTTATTTTTCAGAAGTTCTTTTCCAAGATCTTTTCCGGTCTGTGCATTAGGTCCCTTATTGCAAATATTGAATATAAAAATATTTGCTTGATAACTGTTTGAGAAAACGTTACACGCGTGAATTCAATTTAACATAGAAACTCCCGTTGACAATTTTCATCGACTCATAAAACCGGAAGTACTCAATACTATTCAATGAAACTAGAAATGTATGTTAATTACATCTATCTTAATAATATTCAGGCGTCAAATAATTTTTTAAAGGTCATTTGAATTTTTTTGTTTTTTCATCCCCCCTTTTCTAAAGTTTAGGACTTAATATCTCAAAAACAGTAAGAGATAGAAAGTTGTCTACGCTTACAATTTGAAACACCTATTTATGATAAAGGTAATTCTAAAATTTGAATGCTCTACATTAAAAAATAGACAAAGAATTGAGTTTCAAACAATTTTTGCAATTTTCCTTGTAAAAACCGGAAGTACCGGAGCCGGAAACTCAAAATAGGACATTTCATAGACTGATACATTTGCTGTAAGACCAATGTATACTTGTATCAATATTCCTTCCAGTTTTCAAAAAATCGCTGACAGAAATCTGTCGAGAAAAATAATAATAAAACTAGAACTTTTTTTTGTCTTCAACAAAAAGTAAGGGCTTTTCGACAGCCCCATTATCCCCTTTTAATAAAATGTTTTAAAAAAATATTCTCTAGTTTATTTCCAAGTGTTCTAAACGCCTTGGTATCCCAAGTTGCTTAGATAGCAACTTATGAGTAGTGCAATGTGAAAAGAAAGATAACTCCAGAACTTTACAGGTAGCTATATTTCTAATTTCCAGAAAATTATATTCAAAAAATCATATTGAAGTAAGTATTCATTCCCCGGACACCAAATTTGGTATGCCTACAGTATTCATGCTCCTTATTCTTACAACAAAGCGAGACAACTCTTTCTAAAAAAAATTTGAAATTTGAACAAGTTCTGATCTTTAGGTCCTTCAAACCCCTATTAGGACTCAAAAAGTGGCCCTTCGGACCATAATTTTTAAATTGTACTCTTTATTCTAAACAATAAACTGAAAAAAAATTGAAAATCGGATGAAAGGTAAAAAAGTTACAGCTAAAAGGCTGTTTTGCACGTTGGCCCCTGCAGATCCCTAATTTTTTTGAGTTGTCTACCCAAAACTTTTTCAGGTCTGCGGATTGTGTGTGTTATTATAAAGATGAAATATTGTAGCAATTACTTGAAAACCTTTTGAGAAAACGAACCACGTGTGATTTTTGTTTAACATTGCAACTCCCATAGGCGATTTCATTGACCTATAAAACCGGAAGTAGTCATAATATTTTAATGAAACTTAGAATATATGTTTATTACATCTATGTTAGTAATATTTAGGCGTTAAATAATTTTTTAGAGGTCATTTGAATTTTTTTGTTTTCTCATCCCCCCTTTTTCAAAGTTTAGGACTCTGTATCTCAAAAACAGTAAGATATAGAAAGTTGTGTACGCTTACAATTTTGTACAGCAAGACAAGATGCATCTAATTCTAAAAGCTGAACATTCTAATATAAACACTAAACAAAGCATTGCGTTTTAATCAATTTTTACATTTTTCCTTGTAAAAACCGGAAGTACCGGAACCGGAAATCAAAAACCTTACATTCCATGGAATAAGAGATTTGCTGTCAGACCGTTCCAAAATTGTATCAATATTGCTTCCAGTTTTTAAAAAATCGCTGACAAAAATCTGTCGAGAAAAATAATAATAATAACTAGAACTTTTTTTGTCTTCAACAAAAAGTAAGGGCTTTTCGACAGCCCCATTATCCCTTTTTAATTAAATGTTCAAAAAAATTATTCTCTTAATTATTTCCAAGTGTTCTAAACGCCTTGGTATCCCCAGTTGCTTAGATAGGAAGTTATGAGTAGTGCAATGTGAAAAGAAAGATAACTCCAGAACTTTACAGGTGGCTATATTTCTAATTTCCAGAACAATATTTTCAAAAAATCATATTGAAGTAAGTATTCATTCCCCGGACACCAAATTTTATATGCCTACAGTATCAATGCTGTTTTTTCATACAGCAAAGCGAGATAACTCTTTATAAAAAAAATTTTGAAACTTAAAAAAGTTCTGATCTTTAGGTCTTTCAAACCCCTATAAGGAGTCAAAAAGTGGCCCCTCGGACCATGATTTTTAAATTGTACTCTTTAATCTGAACTATTAACTGAAAAGATTTTGAAAATCGGATGAATAATAAAAAAGATACAGCTAAAGGGCTGTTTTTAATACTGACCCCTACAGATCCCTTATTTTTCAGAAGTTCTTTTCCAAGATCTTTTCCGGTCTGCGCATTAGGTCCCTTATTGCAAATATTGAATATAAAAATATTTGCTTGATAACTGTTTGAGAAAACGTTACACGCGTGAATTCAATTTAACATAGAAACTCCCGTTGACAATTTTCATCGACTCATAAAACCGGAAGTACTCAATACTATTCAACGAAACTTTGAATGTATGTTAATTACTTCTATATTATTAATATTCAGGCGTCAAATAATTTTTTAAAGGTCATTTGAATTTTTTTGTTTTTTCATCCCCCCTTTTCTAAAGTTTAGGACTTAATATCTCAAAAACAGTAAGAGATAGAAAGTTGTCTACGCTTACAATTTAAAACAACTATTTATGATAAAGGTAATTCTAAAATTTGAATGCTCTACATTAAAAAATAAACAAAGAATTGAGTTTCAAACAATTTTTGCAATTTTCCTTGTAAAAACCGGAAGTACCGGAACCGGAAACTCAAAATAGGACATTTCATACACTGATACATTTGCTGTAAGACCAATGTATATTTGTATCAATATTCCTTCCAGTTTTCAAAAAATCGCTGACAGAAATCTGTCGAGAAAAATAATAATAAAAAAAGACAAAAACAATAGGTCTTTTCGACCGAAAGTCGAAAAGCCCTAATAATAAAACATCAGAATAACAATAGGTCTTTTCGACCGAAAGTCGAAAAGCCCTAATAATAAAACATCAGAATAACAATAGGTCTTTTCGACCGAAAGTCGAAAAGCCCTAATAATAATAACTAGACCTATTTTTGTCTCCAACAAAAAGGAAGGGCTTTTCGACAGCCCTTAAACCCCCTTATTTAAATTTATCATATTTTCTCTCAGAATCTGTATATTAAAAATTAGGAAAATATCATGAGCATATACCCACACGTTAACATTTAAGAAATTCAATGCTCAAAGAAAGACAACTTCAGAATTTTTTATCCAACTATATCGTTTGTTTCCTGAAATAAAAGTTCTAAAAATTCTTATATAAGAAAGTACTCATTTAAGATTCAAGAGTTTTGGTATGCCAAAAGCTCTAATGCTAATCATTCATTGAGCAAAGCGAGATAACTCTTGAAATTTAATTTTTTTAAAATGTGATAAAGTTATCATTTTCAGGCCCTTAAAACCCCTATAAGGAGTCAAAAAATGGCCCTTTGAACCATAATTTTAAATTGAACTCTTTATTTTAAACTAATAACTGAAAAGAGTTTGAAAATTGGATAAGTAATAAAAAAGTTATAGCTAAAGAGCTGTTTTTAATACTGACCCCTTCAGGTCCCTTATTTTTCGGAATTTTTTTTCCTCAGACCTTTTTCCGGTCTGCGCATTTAGTCCCTCATTACAAGTACAAAATATAAAAATATTTGCTTAAAAACTGTTTGAGAAAACGTTACATGCGTGAATTCAATTTAACATAGAAACTCCCATAGACAATTTTCATCGGCCCATAAAAACGGAAGTACTAAATACTATTCAATGAAACTTGGAATATATCTTAATTACGTCTATTAACACAATATCTATCCTAATCGTATATTGAGCAAAGCGAGATAACTCTTAAAATTGAATTGTGATAAAGTTATCATTTTCAGACCCTTTAAACCCCTACAAGGAGTCAAAAAGTGCCCCCTCGGACCATATTTTTTAAATTGTACTCTTTATTCTGAACTATAAACCGAAAGGATTTTGAAAATCGGATAAACAATAAAAAAGTTACAGCTAAAGAGCCGTTTTTAATATTGACCCCTGGAGATCCCTTATTTTTCGGAATTTTTTTCCCAAGACCTCTTCCGGTCTGCGCATTAGGTCCCTAATTGCAAATACAAAATATAAAAATATTTGCTTGAAAACTGTTTGAGAAAACATTACATGCGTTAATTCAATTTAACATAGAAACTCCCATAGACAATTTTCATCGGCTCAGAAAACCGGAAGTACTCAATACTATTCAATGAAACTTGGAATATATCTTAATTACATCTATTTAAACAATATATATCCGTCTTAGAACATTCCTAAGCTTTACTGAGTTTTTTATTTTTTCATCCCCCCTTTTCTCAAGTTTGAGGCTTAAAATCTCAAAACTGATAAGAGATAGAAACTCGCCGCCTGTTTACTTTTTAAACAACTCGACATGGTTGATCTAACTGTAAAATTACAACGAATTTCCTTTAAAAATAAAAACAATATATTGATTCATTTAATTTCTACTATTTTGCTTGTGTAAACCGGAAGTACCGGAACCGGAAATCCAAAACCTTACATACTGGTGACATTAAAAAATGCTATAAGACTATTGTATAGTTATTTCTGAAATCCTTTCCGATTTCAAAAAATCGCTGACGGAAAATCTGTCGAGAAAAAGAATAATAATAATAATAATAATAAAACATCAGAATAACAATAGGTCTTTTCGACCGAAAGTCGAAAAGCCCTAATAATAATAAAACAACAGAATAACAATAGGTCTTTTCGACCGAAAGTCGAAAAGCCCTAATAAACAGAAGAATAACAATAGGTCTTTTCGACCGAAAGTCGAAAAGCCCTAATAAAACATCAGAATAACAATAGGTCTTTTCGACCGAAAGTCGAAAAGCCCTAATAATAATAAAACATCAGAATAACAATGGGTCTTTTCGACCGAAAGTCGAAAAGCCCTAATAATGAGAACATTTTGAAATGTCTAGGCGTATAACTTTAAAACGAACAGTTTTCCTTCTTTAATGTATAACAAAATATTCTTAGATAAAGAGCTATCAATGAAAAACTTAAGACCCCTCTGAACCCTTCACTTTAAGGGCCAGCCCCTTTTTCTTGACGGCAAATGAAAGAAATTGTCTGTATAAACTTTTTTTATTCTACATGTCTTAAGAAAATAATTCAGAGTAAAAAGATAATGACACAAAACTACAAAAAATCACGGCGTTTTTTTTCATCTCATTTTTCGATCCCTGCCGAGCTTCAACACTTTATGCGCCAGACAGAATCGAATGCCCAATGGCACATCTACAATATTCTGACAATCATCCCTGAAAATTTCAACTCAGTACCTTCAATGGTTTAGGAGGAGATGCGTAGACAAACCGACCGTCTGAAAATCGCTAAAACGTCAAAATCTCAAAACCGGAAGTGACGTCATCAATTTAAAAAAAAAGGTATAAGGTTCGGATGGGTAGCTATCAGATCTGAAAGTTTTCGAAAAATCGCGTGCACAAAATTTGTAAGAAAAAAAATAATTGTGCGAAAATGCTGCCGAAGAATAATAGAAGGGTCTTCCGCTGGAAAACGGAAGACCCTAACTAGAACTTTTTTTGTCTTCAACAAAAAGTAAGGGCTTTTCAACAGCCCCAGTTTCCCTTTTTTATTTAAAGTGTCCAAAAAATATCTTTTATCTATTTCCAAATTTTCTAAACGCCTCGGTATAACCAGTTGCTTAGATAGGAATTTATGAGTACTGCAGTGTGAAAAGAAAGATAACTTCAGAATTTAACAAGTAGCTACACCTGTAATTTTCAGAAGAATATTTTCAAAAAATCATTCCAAAGTAAGTATTCATTCCTTGGACGCAAAACATGGTATGCTAAGAGTATTTATGCTCTACATTCTTAGAGCAAAGCGAGATAACTGTTCAAAGAAATGATTTTGAAATTTAAACAAGTTGTGATTTTTAGGCCATTCAAACCCCTATAAGGAGTCAAAAAGTGGCCCCTCGGACCATAATTTTTAAATTGTACTCTTTATTCTAAACTATTAACCGAAAGGATTTTGAAAATCGGATAAACAATAAAAAAGTTACAGCTAAAGAGCCGTTTTTAATATTGACCCCTGGAGATCCCTTATTTTTCGGAATTTTTTTCCCAAGACCTCTTCAGGTCTGCGCATTAGGTCCCTAATTGCAAATACAAAACATAAAAATATTTGCTTAAAAACTGTTTGAGAAAACGTTACATGCGTGAATTCAATTTAACATAGAAACTCCCATAGACAATTTTCATCGGCTCATAAAACCCGAAGTACTCAATACTATTCAATGAAACTTAGAATATATCTTAATTACGTCTATTTCAACAATATCTATCATAATCATTTATTGAGGAAAGCGAGATAACTCTTGAAATTGAATTGCGATAAAGTTATCTTTTTCAGACCCTTAAAACCCCTATAAGGAGTCAAAAAGTGCCCCCTCGGACCATATATTTTAAATTGTACTATTTACTCTAAACTATAAACCGAAAAGATTTTGAAAATCGGATAAACAATAAAAAAGTTACAGCTAAAGAGCCGTTTTTAATATTGACCCCTTTAGGTCCCTTTTTTTTCGGAGTTTTTTTCCCAAGACCTTTTCCGGTCTGTGCATTAGGTCCCTAATTGCAAATACAAAATATAAAAATATCTGCTTAAAAACTGTTCGAGAAAACGTTACATGCGTGAATTCAATTTAACATAGAAACTACCATAGACAATTTTCATCGGCTCATAAAACCGGAAGTACTCAATACTATTCAATGAAACTTAGAATATATCTTAATTACATCTATTTAAACAATATATATCCGTCATAGAACATTCCTAAGGTTTTCTGAGTTTTTTATTTTTTCATCCCCCCTTTTCTCAAGTTTGAGGCCTAAAATCTCAAAATTGTTAAGAGATAGAAAGTCGCCGCCGATTTACTTTTTAAACAACTCGACATGGTTGATCTAACTGTAAAATTACAACGAATTTCCTTTCAGAATAAAAACAATATATTGATTCATTTAATTTCTACTATTTTGCTTGTGTGAACCGGAAGTACCGGAACCGGAAGTCCAAAACCTTACATACTGGTGACATTTAAAAATCATATAAGACTATTGTATAGCTATTTCTGAAATCCTTTCCGTTTTAAAAAAATCGCTGACGGAAATTCTGTCGAGAACAAGAATAATAATAATAATAATAACTAGACCTATTTTTGTCTCCAACAAAAAGGAAGGGCTTTTCGACAGCCTTTAAAACCCCTTATTTAAATTTATCATATTTTCTCTCAGAATCTGTGTATTAAAAATTAGGAAAATATCATGAGCATATACCCACACGTAAACTTTTAAGAAATTAAATGCCCAAAGAAAGACAACTTCAGAATTTTTATCCAACTATATCGTTTGTTTCCTCATATAAAAGTTCTAAAAATTCTAATATAAGAAAGTACTCATTTAAGATTCAAGAGTTTTGGTATGCCAAAAGCTCTAATGCTAATCATTCATTGAGCAAAGCGAGATAACTCTTGAATTTTATTTTTTTTCAAATGTGATAAAGTTATCATTTTCAGGCCCTTAAAACCCCTATAAGGAGTCAAAAAGTGCCCTTTGGACCATACTTTTTGAATTTTCTCTTTATTTTAAACTAATAACTGAAAAGAGTTTAAAAATTGGGTGAGTAATAAAAAACTTATAGCTAAAAGGCTGTTTTTAATACAGACTCCTTCATGTCCCTTAATTTTCTGAATTTTTTTCCTCAGACCTTTTCCTGTCTGCGCATTTAGTCCCTCATTACAAGTACAAAATATAAAAATATTTGCTTAAAAACTGTGAGAGAAAACGTTACATGCGTGATTTCAATTTAACATAGAAACTCCCATAGACAATTTTTATTGGCTCATAAAACCGGAAGTACTAGACCCTATTCAACGAACCTTGAAATATATCTTAATTTCGTCTATGAACACAATATCTATCCTAATCATTTATTAAGCAAAGCGAGATAACTCTTGAAAATTGAATTAAGATAAAGTTATCATTTTCAGACCCTTAAAACCCCTATAAGGAGTCAAAAAGTGCCCCCTCGGACCATGATTTTTATATTGTACTCTTTATTCTGAACTATAAACCGAAAAGATTTTGAAAATCGGATAAACAATAAAAAAGTTACAGCTAAAGAGCCGTTTTTAATATTGACCCCTCCAGGTCCCTTATTTTTCGGAATTTTTTTCCCAAGACCTTTTCCGGTCTGTGCATTAGGTCTTTAATTGCAAATACAAAATATAAAATCATTTGCTTGAAAACTGTTTGAGAAAACATTACATGCGTGAATTCAATTTAACATAGAAACTCCCATAGACAATTTTCATCGGCTCAGAAAACCGGAAGTACTCAATACTCTTCAATGAAACTTGGAATATATCTTAATTACATCTATTTAAACAATATATATCCGTCTTAGAACATTCCTAAGCTTTACTGAGTTTTTTATTTTTTCATCCCCCCTCTTCTCAAGTTTGAGGCCTAAAATCTCAAAACTGATAAGAGATAGAAACTCGCCGCCGCTTTACTTTTTAAACAACTCGACATGGTTGATCTAACTCTAAAATTACAACGAATTTCCTTTAAAAATAAAAACAATATATTGATTCATTTAATTTCTACTATTTTGCTTGTGTAAACCGGAAGTACCGGAACCGGAAGACCAAAACCTAACATACTGGTGACATTTAAAAATGCTATATGACTATTGTATTGTTGTTTCTATAATCCTTTCCGTTTTAAAAAAATCGCTGACGGAAATTCTGTCGAGAAAAAGAATAATAATAATAATAATAATAATAAAACAACAGAATAACAATAGGTCTTTTCGACCGAAAGTCGAAAAGCCCTAATAATAATAATAACTAGAACTTTTTTTGTCTTCAACAAAAAGTAAGGGCTTTTCGACAGCCCTATTATCCCTTTTTAATTAAATGTTCCAAAAAAAATTATTCTCAAAGTTTTTTCCAAGTGTTCTAAACGCCTTGGTATCGCCTGTTGCTTGGATATGATCTTATGAGTAGTGCAATGTGAAAAGAAAGATAACTCCAGAACTTTACAGGTAGCTACACTTCTAATTTCCAGAGGAATATTTTCAAAAAATCATTGTGAAGTAAGTATTCATTCCTCGGACACAAAACTTAGTATGCCTGTAGTGTTTATGCTCTACATTCTTACAACAAAGCAAAAAAACTCTTACTAAAAAAAAATTTGAAATTTCAACAACTGATGATCTTTGGGCTTTCAAAACCCCTATAAGGAGTCAAAAAGTGGCCCCTCGGAGCATAATTTTAAGATTGTACTCTTTATTCTGAACAATAAACTGAAAAGATTTTGGTAATTAGATGAAAGGTAAAAAAGTTACAGCTAAAGGGCTGTTTTGAACGTTGGCCCCTGCAGATCCCTTATTCTTTCGAATTGTCTACCCAAAAACTTTTCCGGTCTGCGCATTGGTTGTGTCATTATTAAAAAAAAATGTTGTAATAATTACTCCAAAACTTTTTGAGAAAACGTGACACGCGTGATTTTAGTTTAACATTGAAACTCCCATAGACAATTTTTCATAGGCTCATAAAACCGGAAGTACTCAATATCTTTTATTCAAACTTGGAATATATCTTTAATAGTTCTATCTTAACAATGTTTTGGCGTCTTATAAAAATTTGAAGGGTTTTTGAAATTTTTTTGGCTTTACATCCCCCCTTTTCTCAAGTTCGAGCCTTAATATCTCAAAAATGGTAAGAGATAGAGGAATGCCCCCGCTTACGATTTTGTACAACTGGACAAGATGCATCTAATTCTTAAATTTGAATGCTCTAACTCAAAAAATAATAAAGATATTATGTTTCAATGAATTTTTAGTATTTCCCTTGTCAAAACCGGAAGTGCCTGAACCGGAAGTCCAAAACCTTACATACGCGTGTCATATAAAGGTGCTATAAGACTATAGCATTCGTGTTTTAATATGTTTTTCCGTTTTCAAAAAATCGCTGACGAAACTTTGTCGAGAATAAGAATAATAATAAACAGAAGAATAACAATAGGTCTTTTCGACCGAAAGTCGAAAAGCCCTAATAATAAAAAAACATCAGAATAACAATAGGTCTTTTCGACCGAAAGTCGAAAAGCCCTAATAATAATAATAATAATAATAATAAAACATCAGAATAACAATAGGTCTTTTCGACCGAAAGTCGAAAAGCCCTAATAATAATAACTAGACCTATTTTTGTCTCCAACAAAAAGGAAGGGCTTTTCGACAGCCCTTAAACCCCCTTATTTAAATTTATCATATTTTCTCTCAGAATCTGTATATTAAAAATTAGGAAAATATCATGAGCATATACCCACACGTTAACATTTAAGAAATTCAATGCTCAAAGAAAGACAACTTCAGAATTTTTTATCCAACTATATCGTTTGTTTCCTGAAATAAAAGTTCTAAAAATTCTTATATAAGAAAGTACTCATTTAAGATTCAAGAGTTTTGGTATGCCAAAAGCTCTAATGCTAATCATTCATTGAGCAAAGCGAGATAACTCTTGAAATTTAATTTTTTTAAAATGTGATAAAGTTATCATTTTCAGGCCCTTAAAACCCCTATAAGGAGTCAAAAAATGGCCCTTTGAACCATAATTTTAAATTGAACTCTTTATTTTAAACTAATAACTGAAAAGAGTTTGAAAATTGGATAAGTAATAAAAAAGTTATAGCTAAAGAGCTGTTTTTAATACTGACCCCTTCAGGTCCCTTATTTTTCGGAATTTTTTTTCCTCAGACCTTTTTCCGGTCTGCGCATTTAGTCCCTCATTACAAGTACAAAATATAAAAATATTTGCTTAAAAACTGTTTGAGAAAACGTTACATGCGTGAATTCAATTTAACATAGAAACTCCCATAGACAATTTTCATCGGCCCATAAAAACGGAAGTACTAAATACTATTCAATGAAACTTGGAATATATCTTAATTACGTCTATTAACACAATATCTATCCTAATCATTTATTGAGCAAAGCGAGATAACTCTTAAAATTGAATTGTGATAAAGTTATCATTTTCAGACCCTTTAAACCCCTACAAGGAGTCAAAAAGTGCCCCCTCGGACCATATTTTTTAAATTGTACTCTTTTTTCTGAACTATAAACCGAAAGGATTTTGAAAATCGGATAAACAATAAAAAAGTTACAGCTAAAGAGCCGTTTTTAATATTGACCCCTGGAGATCCCTTATTTTTCGGAATTTTTTTCCCAAGACCTCTTCCGGTCTGCGCATTAGGTCCCTAATTGCAAATACAAAATATAAAAATATTTGCTTGAAAACTGTTTGAGAAAACATTACATGCGTTAATTCAATTTAACATAGAAACTCCCATAGACAATTTTCATCGGCTCAGAAAACCGGAAGTACTCAATACTATTCAATGAAACTTGGAATATATCTTAATTACATCTATTTAAACAATATATATCCGTCTTAGAACATTCCTAAGCTTTACTGAGTTTTTTATTTTTTCATCCCCCCTTTTCTCAAGTTTGAGGCTTAAAATCTCAAAACTGATAAGAGATAGAAACTCGCCGCCTGTTTACTTTTTAAACAACTCGACATGGTTGATCTAACTGTAAAATTACAACGAATTTCCTTTAAAAATAAAAACAATATATTGATTCATTTAATTTCTACTATTTTGCTTGTGTAAACCGGAAGTACCGGAACCGGAAATCCAAAACCTTACATACTGGTGACATTAAAAAATGCTATAAGACTATTGTATAGTTATTTCTGAAATCCTTTCCGATTTCAAAAAATCGCTGACGGAAAATCTGTCGAGAAAAAGAATAATAATAACTAGACCTATTTTTGTCTCCAACAAAAAGGAAGGGCTTTTCGACAGCCCTTAAAACCCCTTAATTAAATTTATCATATTTTCTCTCAGAATCTGTATATTAAAAATTAGGAAAATATCATGAGCATATACCCACACGTTAGCATTTCAGAAATTAAATGCCCAAAGAAAGACAACTTCAGAATTGTTTATCCAACTATATCGTTTGTTTCCTGAAATAAAAGTTCTAAAAATTCATATATAAGAAAGTACTCATTTAAGATTCAAGAGCTTTGGTATGCCAAAAGCTCTAATGCTAATCATTCATTGAGCAAAGCGAGATATCTCTTGAATTTTAATTTTTTGGAATGTGATAAAGTTATCATTTTCAGACCCTTAAAACCCCTATAAGGAGTCAAAAAGTGCCCCCTCGGACCATATTTTTTAAATTGTACTCTTTATTCCAAACTATAAACCGAAAAGATTTTGAAAATCGGATAAACAATAAAAAAGTTACAGCTAAAGGGCCGTTTTTGATATTGACCCCTTTAGATCCCTTATCTTTTAGAACTTTTTTCCCAGGACCTTTTCCGGTCTACGCATTAGGTCCCTTATTGCAAATACAAAATATAAAAATATTTGCTTGAAAACTGTTTGAGAAAACGTTACATGCGTGAATTCAATTTAACATAGAAACTCCCATAGACAATTTTCATCGGCTCATAAAACCGGAAGTACTCAATACTATTCAATGAAACTTGGAATATATCTTAATTACATCTATATAAACAATGTATATCCGTCTAAGAACATTCCTGGTCTTTTCTGAGTTTTTTATTTTTTCATCCCCCCTTTTCTCAAGTTTGAGGCTTAAAATCTCAAAACTGATAAGAGATAGAAACTCGCCGCCGCTTTACTTTTTAAACAACTCGACATGGTTGATCTAACTGTAAAATTACAACGAATTTCCTTTAAAAATAAAAACAATATATTGATTCATTTAATTTCTACTATTTTGCTTGTGTAAACCGGAAGTACCGGAACCGGAAATCCAAAACCTTACATACTGGTGACATTAAAAAATGCTATAAGACTATTGTATAGTTATTTCTGAAATCCTTTCCGATTTCAAAAAATCGCTGACGGAAAATCTGTCGAGAAAAAGAATAATAATAACTAGACCTATTTTTGTCTCCAACAAAAAGGAAGGGCTTTTCGACAGCCCTTAAAACCCCTTAATTAAATTTATCATATTTTCTCTCAGAATCTGTATATTAAAAATTAGGAAAATATCATGAGCATATACCCACACGTTAGCATTTCAGAAATTAAATGCCCAAAGAAAGACAACTTCAGAATTGTTTATCCAACTATATCGTTTGTTTCCTGAAATAAAAGTTCTAAAAATTCATATATAAGAAAGTACTCATTTAAGATTCAAGAGCTTTGGTATGCCAAAAGCTCTAATGCTAATCATTCATTGAGCAAAGCGAGATATCTCTTGAATTTTAATTTTTTGGAATGTGATAAAGTTATCATTTTCAGACCCTTAAAACCCCTATAAGGAGTCAAAAAGTGCCCCCCTCGGACCATATTTTTTAAATTGTACTCTTTATTCCAAACTATAAACCGAAAAGATTTTGAAAATCGGATAAACAATAAAAAAGTTACAGCTAAAGGGCCGTTTTTGATATTGACCCCTTTAGATCCCTTATCTTTTAGAACTTTTTTCCCAGGACCTTTTCCGGTCTACGCATTAGGTCCCTTATTGCAAATACAAAATATAAAAATATTTGCTTGAAAACTGTTTGAGAAAACGTTACATGCGTGAATTCAATTTAACATAGAAACTCCCATAGACAATTTTCATCGGCTCATAAAACCGGAAGTACTCAATACTATTCAATGAAACTTGGAATATACCTTAATTTCGTCTATCTGAACAATATGTATCCGTCTTGGAACATTCCTGGTCTTTTCTGAGTTTTTTATTTTTTCATCCCCCCTTTTCTCAAGTTTGAGGCCTCAAATCTCACAACTGATAAGAGATAGAAACTCGCCGCCGCTTTACTTTTTAAACAACTCGACATGGTTGATCTAACTCTAAAATTACAACGAATTTCCTTTAAAAATAAAAACAATATATTGATTCATTTAATTTCTTCTATTTTGCTTGTGTAAACCGGAAGTACCGGAACCGGAAATCCAAAACCTTACATACTGGTGACATTTAAAAATGCTATAAGACTATTGTATAGTTATTTCTAAAATCCTTTTCGTTTTCAAAAAATCGCTGACGGAAAATCTGTCGAGAAAAAGAATAATAATAACTAGACCTATTTTTGTCTCCAACAAAAAGGAAGGGCTTTTCGACAGCCCTTAAAACCCCTTATTGAAATTTATCATATTTTCTCTCAGAATCTGTATATTCAAAATTAGGAAAATATCATGAGCATATACCCACACGTTAACATTTAAGAAATTAAATGCCCAAAGAAAGACAACTTCAGAATTTTTTATCCAACTATATCGTTTGTTTCCTGAAATAAAAGTTCTAAAAATTCATATATAAGAAAGTACTTATTTAAGATACAAGAGTTTTGGTATGCCAAAAGCTCTAATGCTAATCATTCATTGAGCAAAGTGAGATAACTCTTGAATTTTAATTTTTTTTAAAATGTAATAAAGTTATCATTTTCAAACCCTTAAAACCCCTATAAGGAGTCAAAAAGTGCCCCCTCGGACCATATTTTTTAAATTGTACTCTTTATTCTGAACTATAAACCGAAAAGATTTGGAAAATCGGATAAACAATAAAAAAGTTACAGCTAAAGGACCGTTTTTAATATTGACCCCTTCAGATCCCTTATTTTTTAGAATTTTTTTCCCAGGACCTTTTCAGGTCTGCGCATTAGGTCCCTTATGACAAATACAAAATATAAAAATATTTGCTTGAAAACTGTTTGAGAAAACGTTACATGCGTGAATTCAATTTAACATACAAACTCCCATAGACAATTTTCATCGGCTCATAAAACCGGAAGTACTCAATACTATTCAATGAAACTTGGAATATATCTTAATTACATCTATTTGAACAATATCTATCCGTCTTAGAACATTCCTAAGCTTTTCTGAGTTTTTTATTTTTTCATCCCCCCTTTTCTCAAGTTTGAAGCTTAAAATCTCAAAACTGATAAGAGATAGAAACTCGCCGCCGCTTTACTTTTTAAACAACTTGACCTGGTTGATCTAACTGTAAAATTACAACGAATTTCCTTTAAAAATAAAAACAATATATTGATTCATTTAATTTCTACTATTTTGCTTGTATGAACCGGAAGTACCGGAACCGGAAATACAAAACCTTACATACTGGTGACATTTAAAAATGCTATAAGACTTTTGTATAGTTATTTCTGAAATCCTTTCCGTTTTCAAAAAATCGCTGACGGAAATTCTGTCGAGAAAAAGAATAATAATAATAATAATAATAATAAAACATCAGAATAACAATAGGTCTTTTCGACCGAAAGTCGAAAAGCCCTAATAATAATAAAACATCAGAATAACAATAGGTCTTTTCGACCGAAAGTCGAAAAGCCCTAACTAGACCTATTTTTGTCTCCAACAAAAAGGAAGGGCTTTTCGACAGCCCTTAAAACCCCTTATTTAGATTTATCATATTTTCTCTCAGAATCTGTATATTCAAAATGAGGAAAATATCATGAGCATATACCCACACGTTAACATTTAAGAAATTAAATGCCCAAAGAAAGACAACTTCAGAATTTTTTATCCAAGTATATCGTTTGTTTCCTGAAATAAAAGTTCTAAAAATTCATATATAAGAAAGTACTCATTTAAGATTCAAGAGTTTTGGTATTCCAAAAGCTCTAATGCTAATCATTCATTGAGCAAAGCGAGATAACTCTTGAATTTTAATTTTTTTTAAATGTAATAAAGTTATCATTTTCAAACCCTTAAAACCCCTATAAGGAGTCAAAAACTGCCCCCTCGGACAATATTTTTTAAATTGTTCTCTTTATTTTGAACTATAAACCGAAAAGATTTGGAAAATCGGATGAACAATTAAAAAGTTACAGCTAAAGGACCGTTTTTAATATTGACCCCTTCAGATCCCTTATTTTTTAGAATTTTTTTCCCAGGACCCTTTCAGGTCTGCGCATTAGGTATCTTATGACTAATACAAAATATAAAAATATTTGCTTGAAAACTGTTTGAGAAAACGTTACATGCGTGAATTTAATTTAACATAGAAACTCCCATAGACAATTTTCATCGGCTCATAAAACCGGAAGTACTCAATACTATTCAATGAAACTTGGAATATATCTTAATTACATCTATATGAACAATATGTATCCGTCTTAGAACATTCTTAAGGTTTTCTGAATTTTTTTCTTTTTTCATCCCCCCTTTTCTCAAGTTTGAGGCCTAAAATCTCAAAACTGATAAGAGATAGAAACTCGCCGTCGCTTTACTTTTTAAACAACTCGACATGGTTGATCTAACTCTAAAATTACAACGAATTTCCGTTAGAAATAAAAACAACATATTGATTTATTTAATTTCTACTATTTTGCTTGTGTGAACCAAAAGTACCGGAACCGGAAGTCCAAAACCTTATATACTGGTGACATTTAAAAATGCTATAAGACTATTGTATAGTTATTTCTGAAATCATTTCCGTTTTGAAAATATCGCTGACGGAAATTCTGTCGAGAAAAAGAATAATAACTAGACCTATTTTTGTCTCCAACAAAAAGGAAGGGCTTTTCGACAGCCCTTAAAACCCCTTATTTAAATTTATTATATTTTCTCTCAAAATCTGTATTTTAAAAATTAAAAAAATATCATGAGCATATACCCACACGTTAACATTTAAAAAATTAAATGCCCAAAGAAAGACAACTGCAGAATTTTTTATCCAACTACATCGTTTATTTCTTGAAAAAAAAGTTCTTAAAATTCATATATAAAAAAATACTCATGTAGGATTCAAGTGTTTTGGTATGCCTAAAGCTCTAATGCTATTCATTCATTGAGCAAAGCAAGGTAACTCTTGAATTTTAATTTTTAAGAATGTGATAAAGTTATCATTTTCAGGCCCTTAAAACCCCCATAAGGAGTCAAAAAGTGGCCCTTTGGACCATAATTTTTGAATTGTTCTCTTTATTTTTAACTAATAACTGAAAAGAGTTTGAAAATTGGATGAGTAAGAAAAAAGTTATAGCTAAAGGGCTGTTTTTAATACTGACCCCTTCAGGTCCCTCAATTTTCGGAATTTTTTTCCTAAAACCTTTTCCGGTCTTCGCATTTAGTCCCTCATTACAAGTACAAAATATAAAAATATTTGCTTGAAAACTGTTTGAGAAAACGTTACATGCGTGAATTCAATTTAACATAGAAACTTCCTTAGACAATTTTCATCGGCTCATAAAACCGGAAGTACTCGACACTATTCTATGAAACTTGGAATATATCTTAATTACGTCTATTAACACAATATCTATCCTAATCATTTATTGAGCAAAGCGAGATAACTCTTGAAATTGAATTGCGATAAAGTTATCATTTTTGGACCCTTAAAACCCCTATAAGGAGTCAAAAAGTGCCCCCTCGGACCATCTTTTTTATATTGTACTCTTTATTCTGAATTATAAACCGAAAAGATTTTGAAAATCGGATAAACAATAAAAAGGTTACAGCTAAAGAGCCGTTTTTAATATTGACCCCATCAGATCCCTTATTTTTCGGAATGTTTTCCCCAAGACCTTTTCCGGTCTGCGCATTAGGTCCCTTATTGCAAATACAAAATATAAAAATATTTGCTTGAAAACTGTTTGAGAAAACGTTACATGCGTGAATTCAATTTAACATAGAAACTCCCATAGACAATTTTCATCGGCTCATAAAACCGGAAGTACTCAATACTATTCAATGAAACTTGGAATATACCTTAATTTCGTCTATCTGAACAATATGTATCCGTCTTGGAACATTCCTGGTCTTTTCTGAGTTTTTTATTTTTTCATCCCCCCTTTTCTCAAGTTTGAGGCTTAAAATCTCAAAACTGATAAGAGATAGAAACTCGCCGCCGCTTTACTTTTTAAACAACTCGACATGGTTGATCTAACTCTAAAATTACAACGAATTTCCTTTAAAAATAAAAACAATATATTGATTCATTTAATTTCTACTATTTTGCTTGTGTAAACCGGAAGTACCGGAACCGGAAATCCAAAACCTTACATACTGGTGACATTAAAAAATGCTATAAGACTATTGTATAGTTATTTCTGAAATCCTTTCCGATTTCAAAAAATCGCTGACGGAAAATCTGTCGAGAAAAAGAATAATAATAACTAGACCTATTTTTGTCTCCAACAAAAAGGAAGGGCTTTTCGACAGCCCTTAAAACCCCTTAATTAAATTTATCATATTTTCTCTCAGAATCTGTATATTAAAAATTAGGAAAATATCATGAGCATATACCCACACGTTAGCATTTCAGAAATTAAATGCCCAAAGAAAGACAACTTCAGAATTGTTTATCCAACTATATCGTTTGTTTCCTGAAATAAAAGTTCTAAAAATTCATATATAAGAAAGTACTCATTTAAGATTCAAGAGCTTTGGTATGCCAAAAGCTCTAATGCTAATCATTCATTGAGCAAAGCGAGATATCTCTTGAATTTTAATTTTTTGGAATGTGATAAAGTTATCATTTTCAGACCCTTAAAACCCCTATAAGGAGTCAAAAAGTGCCCCCTCGGACCATATTTTTTAAATTGTACTCTTTATTCCAAACTATAAACCGAAAAGATTTTGAAAATCGGATAAACAATAAAAAAGTTACAGCTAAAGGGCCGTTTTTGATATTGACCCCTTTAGATCCCTTATCTTTTAGAACTTTTTTCCCAGGACCTTTTCCGGTCTACGCATTAGGTCCCTTATTGCAAATACAAAATATAAAAATATTTGCTTGAAAACTGTTTGAGAAAACGTTACATGCGTGAATTCAATTTAACATAGAAACTCCCATAGACAATTTTCATCGGCTCATAAAACCGGAAGTACTCAATACTATTCAATGAAACTTGGAATATATCTTAATTACATCTATATAAACAATGTATATCCGTCTAAGAACATTCCTGGTCTTTTCTGAGTTTTTTATTTTTTCATCCCCCCTTTTCTCAAGTTTGAGGCTTAAAATCTCAAAACTGATAAGAGATAGAAACTCGCCGCCGCTTTACTTTTTAAACAACTCGACATGGTTGATCTAACTGTAAAATTACAACGAATTTCCTTTAAAAATAAAAACAATATATTGATTCATTTAATTTCTACTATTTTGCTTGTGTAAACCGGAAGTACCGGAACCGGAAATCCAAAACCTTACATACTGGTGACATTAAAAAATGCTATAAGACTATTGTATAGTTATTTCTGAAATCCTTTCCGATTTCAAAAAATCGCTGACGGAAAATCTGTCGAGAAAAAGAATAATAATAACTAGACCTATTTTTGTCTCCAACAAAAAGGAAGGGCTTTTCGACAGCCCTTAAAACCCCTTAATTAAATTTATCATATTTTCTCTCAGAATCTGTATATTAAAAATTAGGAAAATATCATGAGCATATACCCACACGTTAGCATTTCAGAAATTAAATGCCCAAAGAAAGACAACTTCAGAATTGTTTATCCAACTATATCGTTTGTTTCCTGAAATAAAAGTTCTAAAAATTCATATATAAGAAAGTACTCATTTAAGATTCAAGAGCTTTGGTATGCCAAAAGCTCTAATGCTAATCATTCATTGAGCAAAGCGAGATATCTCTTGAATTTTAATTTTTTGGAATGTGATAAAGTTATCATTTTCAGACCCTTAAAACCCCTATAAGGAGTCAAAAAGTGCCCCCTCGGACCATATTTTTTAAATTGTACTCTTTATTCCAAACTATAAACCGAAAAGATTTTGAAAATCGGATAAACAATAAAAAAGTTACAGCTAAAGGGCCGTTTTTGATATTGACCCCTTTAGATCCCTTATCTTTTAGAACTTTTTTCCCAGGACCTTTTCCGGTCTACGCATTAGGTCCCTTATTGCAAATACAAAATATAAAAATATTTGCTTGAAAACTGTTTGAGAAAACGTTACATGCGTGAATTCAATTTAACATAGAAACTCCCATAGACAATTTTCATCGGCTCATAAAACCGGAAGTACTCAATACTATTCAATGAAACTTGGAATATACCTTAATTTCGTCTATCTGAACAATATGTATCCGTCTTGGAACATTCCTGGTCTTTTCTGAGTTTTTTATTTTTTCATCCCCCCTTTTCTCAAGTTTGAGGCCTCAAATCTCACAACTGATAAGAGATAGAAACTCGCCGCCGCTTTACTTTTTAAACAACTCGACATGGTTGATCTAACTCTAAAATTACAACGAATTTCCTTTAAAAATAAAAACAATATATTGATTCATTTAATTTCTTCTATTTTGCTTGTGTAAACCGGAAGTACCGGAACCGGAAATCCAAAACCTTACATACTGGTGACATTTAAAAATGCTATAAGACTATTGTATAGTTATTTCTAAAATCCTTTCCGATTTCAAAAAATCGCTGACGGAAAATCTGTCGAGAAAAAGAATAATAATAACTAGACCTATTTTTGTCTCCAACAAAAAGGAAGGGCTTTTCGACAGCCCTTAAAACCCCTTAATTAAATTTATCATATTTTCTCTCAGAATCTGTATATTAAAAATTAGGAAAATATCATGAGCATATACCCACACGTTAGCATTTCAGAAATTAAATGCCCAAAGAAAGACAACTTCAGAATTGTTTATCCAACTATATCGTTTGTTTCCTGAAATAAAAGTTCTAAAAATTCATATATAAGAAAGTACTCATTTAAGATTCAAGAGCTTTGGTATGCCAAAAGCTCTAATGCTAATCATTCATTGAGCAAAGCGAGATATCTCTTGAATTTTAATTTTTTGGAATGTGATAAAGTTATCATTTTCAGACCCTTAAAACCCCTATAAGGAGTCAAAAAGTGCCCCCTCGGACCATATTTTTTAAATTGTACTCTTTATTCCAAACTATAAACCGAAAAGATTTTGAAAATCGGATAAACAATAAAAAAGTTACAGCTAAAGGGCCGTTTTTGATATTGACCCCTTTAGATCCCTTATCTTTTAGAACTTTTTTCCCAGGACCTTTTCCGGTCTACGCATTAGGTCCCTTATTGCAAATACAAAATATAAAAATATTTGCTTGAAAACTGTTTGAGAAAACGTTACATGCGTGAATTCAATTTAACATAGAAACTCCCATAGACAATTTTCATCGGCTCATAAAACCGGAAGTACTCAATACTATTCAATGAAACTTGGAATATATCTTAATTACATCTATATAAACAATGTATATCCGTCTAAGAACATTCCTGGTCTTTTCTGAGTTTTTTATTTTTTCATCCCCCCTTTTCTCAAGTTTGAGGCTTAAAATCTCAAAACTGATAAGAGATAGAAACTCGCCGCCGCTTTACTTTTTAAACAACTCGACATGGTTGATCTAACTGTAAAATTACAACGAATTTCCTTTAAAAATAAAAACAATATATTGATTCATTTAATTTCTACTATTTTGCTTGTGTAAACCGGAAGTACCGGAACCGGAAATCCAAAACCTTACATACTGGTGACATTAAAAAATGCTATAAGACTATTGTATAGTTATTTCTGAAATCCTTTCCGATTTCAAAAAATCGCTGACGGAAAATCTGTCGAGAAAAAGAATAATAATAACTAGACCTATTTTTGTCTCCAACAAAAAGGAAGGGCTTTTCGACAGCCCTTAAAACCCCTTAATTAAATTTATCATATTTTCTCTCAGAATCTGTATATTAAAAATTAGGAAAATATCATGAGCATATACCCACACGTTAGCATTTCAGAAATTAAATGCCCAAAGAAAGACAACTTCAGAATTGTTTATCCAACTATATCGTTTGTTTCCTGAAATAAAAGTTCTAAAAATTCATATATAAGAAAGTACTCATTTAAGATTCAAGAGCTTTGGTATGCCAAAAGCTCTAATGCTAATCATTCATTGAGCAAAGCGAGATATCTCTTGAATTTTAATTTTTTGGAATGTGATAAAGTTATCATTTTCAGACCCTTAAAACCCCTATAAGGAGTCAAAAAGTGCCCCCTCGGACCATATTTTTTAAATTGTACTCTTTATTCC
This sequence comes from Magallana angulata, assembly GCF_025612915.1. Taxonomy (NCBI): domain Eukaryota; kingdom Metazoa; phylum Mollusca; class Bivalvia; order Ostreida; family Ostreidae; genus Magallana; species Magallana angulata. Next base: position 387,397 of record NW_026441572.1, read on the forward strand.
AAACTATAAACCGAAAAGATTTTGAAAATCGGATAAACAATAAAAAAGTTACAGCTAAAGGGCCGTTTTTGATATTGACCCCTTTAGATCCCTTATCTTTTAGAACTTTTTTCCCAGGACCTTTTCCGGTCTACGCATTAGGTCCCTTATTGCAAATACAAAATATAAAAATATTTGCTTGAAAACTGTTTGAGAAAACGTTACATGCGTGAATTCAATTTAACATAGAAACTCCCATAGACAATTTTCATCGGCTCATAAAACCGGAAGTACTCAATACTATTCAATGAAACTTGGAATATACCTTAATTTCGTCTATCTGAACAATATGTATCCGTCTTGGAACATTCCTGGTCTTTTCTGAGTTTTTTATTTTTTCATCCCCCCTTTTCTCAAGTTTGAGGCCTCAAATCTCACAACTGATAAGAGATAGAAACTCGCCGCCGCTTTACTTTTTAAACAACTCGACATGGTTGATCTAACTCTAAAATTACAACGAATTTCCTTTAAAAATAAAAACAATATATTGATTCATTTAATTTCTTCTATTTTGCTTGTGTAAACCGGAAGTACCGGAACCGGAAATCCAAAACCTTACATACTGGTGACATTTAAAAATGCTATAAGACTATTGTATAGTTATTTCTAAAATCCTTTTCGTTTTCAAAAAATCGCTGACGGAAAATCTGTCGAGAAAAAGAATAATAATAACTAGACCTATTTTTGTCTCCAACAAAAAGGAAGGGCTTTTCGACAGCCCTTAAAACCCCTTATTGAAATTTATCATATTTTCTCTCAGAATCTGTATATTCAAAATTAGGAAAATATCATGAGCATATACCCACACGTTAACATTTAAGAAATTAAATGCCCAAAGAAAGACAACTTCAGAATTTTTTATCCAACTATATCGTTTGTTTCCTGAAATAAAAGTTCTAAAAATTCATATATAAGAAAGTACTTATTTAAGATACAAGAGTTTTGGTATGCCAAAAGCTCTAATGCTAATCATTCATTGAGCAAAGTGAGATAACTCTTGAATTTTAATTTTTTTTAAAATGTAATAAAGTTATCATTTTCAAACCCTTAAAACCCCTATAAGGAGTCAAAAAGTGCCCCCTCGGACCATATTTTTTAAATTGTACTCTTTATTCTGAACTATAAACCGAAAAGATTTGGAAAATCGGATAAACAATAAAAAAGTTACAGCTAAAGGACCGTTTTTAATATTGACCCCTTCAGATCCCTTATTTTTTAGAATTTTTTTCCCAGGACCTTTTCAGGTCTGCGCATTAGGTCCCTTATGACAAATACAAAATATAAAAATATTTGCTTGAAAACTGTTTGAGAAAACGTTACATGCGTGAATTCAATTTAACATACAAACTCCCATAGACAATTTTCATCGGCTCATAAAACCGGAAGTACTCAATACTATTCAATGAAACTTGGAATATATCTTAATTACATCTATTTGAACAATATCTATCCGTCTTAGAACATTCCTAAGCTTTTCTGAGTTTTTTATTTTTTCATCCCCCCTTTTCTCAAGTTTGAAGCTTAAAATCTCAAAACTGATAAGAGATAGAAACTCGCCGCCGCTTTACTTTTTAAACAACTTGACCTGGTTGATCTAACTGTAAAATTACAACGAATTTCCTTTAAAAATAAAAACAATATATTGATTCATTTAATTTCTACTATTTTGCTTGTATGAACCGGAAGTACCGGAACCGGAAATACAAAACCTTACATACTGGTGACATTTAAAAATGCTATAAGACTTTTGTATAGTTTTTTCTGAAATCCTTTCCGTTTTCAAAAAATCGCTGACGGAAATTCTGTCGAGAAAAAGAATAATAATAATAATAATAATAATAAAACATCAGAATAACAATAGGTCTTTTCGACCGAAAGTCGAAAAGCCCTAATAATAATAAAACATCAGAATAACAATAGGTCTTTTCGACCGAAAGTCGAAAAGCCCTAACTAGACCTATTTTTGTCTCCAACAAAAAGGAAGGGCTTTTCGACAGCCCTTAAAACCCCTTATTTAGATTTATCATATTTTCTCTCAGAATCTGTATATTCAAAATGAGGAAAATATCATGAGCATATACCCACACGTTAACATTTAAGAAATTAAATGCCCAAAGAAAGACAACTTCAGAATTTTTTATCCAAGTATATCGTTTGTTTCCTGAAATAAAAGTTCTAAAAATTCATATATAAGAAAGTACTCATTTAAGATTCAAGAGTTTTGGTATTCCAAAAGCTCTAATGCTAATCATTCATTGAGCAAAGCGAGATAACTCTTGAATTTTAATTTTTTTTAAATGTAATAAAGTTATCATTTTCAAACCCTTAAAACCCCTATAAGGAGTCAAAAACTGCCCCCTCGGACAATATTTTTTAAATTGTTCTCTTTATTTTGAACTATAAACCGAAAAGATTTGGAAAATCGGATGAACAATTAAAAAGTTACAGCTAAAGGACCGTTTTTAATATTGACCCCTTCAGATCCCTTATTTTTTAGAATTTTTTTCCCAGGACCCTTTCAGGTCTGCGCATTAGGTATCTTATGACTAATACAAAATATAAAAATATTTGCTTGAAAACTGTTTGAGAAAACGTTACATGCGTGAATTTAATTTAACATAGAAACTCCCATAGACAATTTTCATCGGCTCATAAAACCGGAAGTACTCAATACTATTCAATGAAACTTGGAATATATCTTAATTACATCTATATGAACAATATGTATCCGTCTTAGAACATTCTTAAGGTTTTCTGAATTTTTTTCTTTTTTCATCCCCCCTTTTCTCAAGTTTGAGGCCTAAAATCTCAAAACTGATAAGAGATAGAAACTCGCCGTCGCTTTACTTTTTAAACAACTCGACATGGTTGATCTAACTCTAAAATTACAACGAATTTCCGTTAGAAATAAAAACAACATATTGATTTATTTAATTTCTACTATTTTGCTTGTGTGAACCAAAAGTACCGGAACCGGAAGTCCAAAACCTTATATACTGGTGACATTTAAAAATGCTATAAGACTATTGTATAGTTATTTCTGAAATCATTTCCGTTTTGAAAATATCGCTGACGGAAATTCTGTCGAGAAAAAGAATAATAACTAGACCTATTTTTGTCTCCAACAAAAAGGAAGGGCTTTTCGACAGCCCTTAAAACCCCTTATTTAAATTTATTATATTTTCTCTCAAAATCTGTATTTTAAAAATTAAAAAAATATCATGAGCATATACCCACACGTTAACATTTAAAAAATTAAATGCCCAAAGAAAGACAACTGCAGAATTTTTTATCCAACTACATCGTTTATTTCTTGAAAAAAAAGTTCTTAAAATTCATATATAAAAAAATACTCATGTAGGATTCAAGTGTTTTGGTATGCCTAAAGCTCTAATGCTATTCATTCATTGAGCAAAGCAAGGTAACTCTTGAATTTTAATTTTTAAGAATGTGATAAAGTTATCATTTTCAGGCCCTTAAAACCCCCATAAGGAGTCAAAAAGTGGCCCTTTGGACCATAATTTTTGAATTGTTCTCTTTATTTTTAACTAATAACTGAAAAGAGTTTGAAAATTGGATGAGTAAGAAAAAAGTTATAGCTAAAGGGCTGTTTTTAATACTGACCCCTTCAGGTCCCTCAATTTTCGGAATTTTTTTCCTAAAACCTTTTCCGGTCTTCGCATTTAGTCCCTCATTACAAGTACAAAATATAAAAATATTTGCTTGAAAACTGTTTGAGAAAACGTTACATGCGTGAATTCAATTTAACATAGAAACTTCCTTAGACAATTTTCATCGGCTCATAAAACCGGAAGTACTCGACACTATTCTATGAAACTTGGAATATATCTTAATTACGTCTATTAACACAATATCTATCCTAATCATTTATTGAGCAAAGCGAGATAACTCTTGAAATTGAATTGCGATAAAGTTATCATTTTTGGACCCTTAAAACCCCTATAAGGAGTCAAAAAGTGCCCCCTCGGACCATCTTTTTTATATTGTACTCTTTATTCTGAATTATAAACCGAAAAGATTTTGAAAATCGGATAAACAATAAAAAGGTTACAGCTAAAGAGCCGTTTTTAATATTGACCCCATCAGATCCCTTATTTTTCGGAATGTTTTCCCCAAGACCTTTTCCGGTCTGCGCATTAGGTCCCTTATTGCAAATACAAAATATAAAAATATTTGCTTGAAAACTGTTTGAGAAAACGTTACATGCGTGAATTCAATTTAACATAGAAACTCCCATAGACAATTTTCATCGGCTCATAAAACCGGAAGTACTCAATACTATTCAATGAAACTTGGAATATACCTTAATTTCGTCTATCTGAACAATATGTATCCGTCTTGGAACATTCCTAAGCTTTTCTGAGTTTTTTATTTTTTCATCCCCCCTTTTCTCAAGTTTGAGGCCTAAAATCTCAAAACTGATAAAAGATAGAAACTCGCCGCCGCTTTACTTTTTTAACAACTCGACATGGTTGATCTAACTCTAAAATTACAACGAATTTCCTTCATAAATAAAAACAATATATTGATTCATTTAATTTCTACTATTTTGCTTGTGTGAACCGGAAGTACCGGAACCGGAAGTCCAAAACCTTACATACTGGTGACATTTAAAAATGCTATAAGACTATTGTATAGTTATTTCTGAAATCCTTTCCGTTTTCAAAAAATCGCTGACGGAAATCTGTCGAGAAAAAGAATAATAATAACTAGACCTATTTTTGTCTCCAACAAAAAGGAAGGGCTTTTCGACAGCCCTTAAAACCCCTTATTCAAATTCATCATATTTTTCTCTTAGAATCTGTATATTAAAAATTAGGAAAATATAATGAGCATATACCCACACGTTAACATTTAAGAAATTAAATGCCCAAAGAAAGACAACTTCAGAATTTTTTATCCAACTATATCGTTTGTTTCCTGAAATAAAAGTTCTAAAAATTCATATATAAGAAAGGACTCATTTAAGATTCAAGAGTTTTGGTATGCTGAAAGCTCTAATGCTAATCATTCATTGAGCAAAGCGAGATAACTCTTGAATTTTAACTTTTTTAAAATGTGATAAAGTTATTATTTTTAGGCCCTTAAAACCCCTATAATGAGTCAAAAAGTGGCCCTTTGGACCATGATTTTTAAATTGTACTCTGTATTCTAAACTAAAAACTGAAAAGAGTTTGAATATTGGATGAGTAATAAAAAAGTTATAGCTAAAGGGCTGTTTTTAATACTGACCCCTTCAGGTCCCTTATTTTTCGGAATTTTTTTCCTCAGACCTTTTCCGGTCTGCGCATTTAGTCCCTCATTACAAGTACAAAATATAAAAATATTTGCTTAAAAACTGTTTGAGAAAACGTTACATGCGTGAATTCAATTTAACATAGAAACTCCCATAGACAATTTTCATCGGCTCATAAAACCGGAAGTACTCAATACTATTCAATGAAACTTGGAATATATCTTAATTACGTCTATTTAAACAGTATCTATCCTAATCATTTATTGAGCAAAGCGAGATAACTCTTGAAATTGAATTGTGATAAAGTTATCATTTTCAGACCCTTAAAACCCCTACAAGGAGTCAAAAAGTGGCCCCTCGGACCATAATTTTTAAATTGTACTCTTTATTCTGAACTATAAACCGAACAGATTTTGAAAATCAAATAAACAATAAAAAAGTTACAGCTAAAGGACCGTTTTTAATATTGACCCCTTGAGATCCCTTATCTTTCGGAATTTTTTTCCTCAGATCTTTTCCCGTGTGCGCATTAGGTCCCTTATTGCAAATCCAAAATATAAAAATATTTGCTTGAAAACTGTTTGAGAAAACGTTACATGCGTGAATTCAATTTAACATAGAAACTCCCATAGACAATTTTCATCGGCTCATAAAACCGGAAGTACTCAATACTATTCAATGAAACTTGGAATTTATCTTAATTACATCTATTTAAACAATATATATCCGTCTTAGAACATTCCTAAGCTTTACTGAGTTTTTTATTTTTTCATCCCCCCTTTTCTCAAGTTTGAGGCCTAAAATCTCAAAACTGATAAGAGATAGAAACTCGCCGCCGCTTTACTTTTTAAACAACTCGACATGGTTGATCTAACTCTAAAATTACAACGAATTTCCTTTAAAAATAAAAACAATATATTGATTCATTTAATTTCTACTATTTTGCTTGTGTAAACCGGAAGTACCGGAACCGGAAATCCAGAATCTTACATACTGGTGACATTTAAAAATGCTATAAGACTATTGTATTTTCATTTCTAAAATCCTTTCCGTTTCAAAAAAATCGCTGACGGAAATTCTGTCGAGAAAAAGAATAATAACTAGACCTATTTTTGTCTCCAACAAAAAGGAAGGGCTTTTCGACAGCCCTTAAAACCCCTTATTTAAATTTATCATATTTTCTCTCAGAATCTGTATATTCAAAATTAGGAAAATATCATGAGCATATACCCACAAGGTAATGTTCAAGAAATTAAATGCCCAAAGAAAGACAACTTCAGAATTTTTTATCCAATTATATCGTTTGTTTCCTGAAATAAAAGTTCTAAAAATTCATATATAAGAAAGTACTCATTTAAGATTCAAGAGTTTTGGTATGCCTAAAGCTCTAATGCTAATCATTCATTGAGCAAAGCGAGATAACTCTTGAAATTTATTTTTTTTGAATGTGATAAAGTTATCATTTTCAGGGCCTTGAAACCCCTATAAGGAGTCAAAAGGTGGCCCCTTGGACCATGAGTTTTAAATTTTACTCTTTATTCTAAACTAATAACTGAAAAGAGTTTGAAAATTCGATGAGTAATAAAAAAGTTAGAGCTAAATGGCTGTTTTTAATACTGACCCCTTCAGGTCCCTTATTTTTCTGAATTTTTTTCCTCAGACCTTTTCCGGTCTGCGCATTTAGTCCCTCATTACAAGTACAAAATATAAAAATATTTGCTTAAAAACTGTTTGAGAAAACGTTACATGCGTGAATTCAATTTAACATAGAAACTCCCATAGACAATTTTCATCGGCTCATTAAACCGGAAGTACTAGACACTATTCAACGAAACTTGGAATATATCTTAATTACATCTATTAACACAATATCTATCCTAATCATTTATTGAGCAAAGCGAGATAACTCTTGAAATTGAATTGCGATAAAGTTATTATTTTCAGACCCTTAAAACCCCTATTAGGAGTCAAAAAGTGCCCCCTCGGACCATATTTTTTAAACTGTTCCCTTTATTTTGAACTAGAAACCGAAAAGATTTTGAAAATCGGATAAAAAACAAAAAAGTTACAGCAAAAGGACCGTTTTTAATATTGACCCCTTTAGATCCCTTATTTTTCGGAATTTTTTCCCCAGGACCTTTTCCGATCTGCGCATTTGGTCCCTAATTGCAAATACAAAATTAAAAAATATTTGCTTGAAAACTGTTTGAGAAAACGTTACATGCGTGAATTTGATTTAACATAGAAACTCCCATAGACAATTTTCATCGGCTCATAAAACCGGAAGTACTCAATACTTTTCAATGAAACTTGGAATATATCTTGATTACATCCATTTAAACAATATCTATCCGTCTTATAACATTCCTAAGCTTTTTGTAATTTTTTATTTTTTCATCCCCCCTTTTCTCAAGTTTGAGGCCTAAACTCTCAAAACTGATAAGAGATAGAAACTCGCCGCCGGTTTACTTTTTAAACAACTCGACATGGTTGATCTAACTCTAAAATTACAACGAATTTCCTTTAAAAATAAAAACAATATATTGATTCATTTAATTTCTTCTATTTTGCTTGTGTAAACCGGAAGTACCGGAACCGGAAATCCAAAACCTTACATACTGGTGACATTTAAAAATGCTATAAGACTATTGTATAGTTATTTCTAAAATCCTTTTCGTTTTCAAAAAATCGCTGACGGAAAATCTGTCGAGAAAAAGAATAATAATAACTAGACCTATTTTTGTCTCCAACAAAAAGGAAGGGCTTTTCGACAGCCCTTAAAACCCCTTATTGAAATTTATCATATTTTCTCTCAGAATCTGTATATTCAAAATTAGGAAAATATCATGAGCATATACCCACACGTTAACATTTAAGAAATTAAATGCCCAAAGAAAGACAACTTCAGAATTTTTTATCCAACTATATCGTTTGTTTCCTGAAATAAAAGTTCTAAAAATTCATATATAAGAAAGTACTTATTTAAGATACAAGAGTTTTGGTATGCCAAAAGCTCTAATGCTAATCATTCATTGAGCAAAGTGAGATAACTCTTGAATTTTAATTTTTTTTAAAATGTAATAAAGTTATCATTTTCAAACCCTTAAAACCCCTATAAGGAGTCAAAAAGTGCCCCCTCGGACCTTATTTTTTAAATTGTACTCTTTATTCTGAACTATAAACCGAAAAGATTTGGAAAATCGGATAAACAATAAAAAAGTTACAGCTAAAGGACCGTTTTTAATATTGACCCCTTCAGATCCCTTATTTTTTAGAATTTTTTTCCCAGGACCTTTTCAGGTCTGCGCATTAGGTCCCTTATGACAAATACAAAATATAAAAATATTTGCTTGAAAACTGTTTGAGAAAACGTTACATGCGTGAATTCAATTTAACATACAAACTCCCATAGACAATTTTCATCGGCTCATAAAACCGGAAGTACTCAATACTATTCAATGAAACTTGGAATATATCTTAATTACATCTATTTGAACAATATCTATCCGTCTTAGAACATTCCTAAGCTTTTCTGAGTTTTTTATTTTTTCATCCCCCCTTTTCTCAAGTTTGAAGCTTAAAATCTCAAAACTGATAAGAGATAGAAACTCGCCGCCGCTTTACTTTTTAAACAACTTGACCTGGTTGATCTAACTGTAAAATTACAACGAATTTCCTTTAAAAATAAAAACAATATATTGATTCATTTAATTTCTACTATTTTGCTTGTATGAACCGGAAGTACCGGAACCGGAAATACAAAACCTTACATACTGGTGACATTTAAAAATGCTATAAGACTTTTGTATAGTTTTTTCTGAAATCCTTTCCGTTTTCAAAAAATCGCTGACGGAAATTCTGTCGAGAAAAAGAATAATAATAATAATAATAATAATAAAACATCAGAATAACAATAGGTCTTTTCGACCGAAAGTCGAAAAGCCCTAATAATAATAAAACATCAGAATAACAATAGGTCTTTTCGACCGAAAGTCGAAAAGCCCTAACTAGACCTATTTTTGTCTCCAACAAAAAGGAAGGGCTTTTCGACAGCCCTTAAAACCCCTTATTTAGATTTATCATATTTTCTCTCAGAATCTGTATATTCAAAATGAGGAAAATATCATGAGCATATACCCACACGTTAACATTTAAGAAATTAAATGCCCAAAGAAAGACAACTTCAGAATTTTTTATCCAAGTATATCGTTTGTTTCCTGAAATAAAAGTTCTAAAAATTCATATATAAGAAAGTACTCATTTAAGATTCAAGAGTTTTGGTATTCCAAAAGCTCTAATGCTAATCATTCATTGAGCAAAGCGAGATAACTCTTGAATTTTAATTTTTTTTAAATGTAATAAAGTTATCATTTTCAAACCCTTAAAACCCCTATAAGGAGTCAAAAACTGCCCCCTCGGACAATATTTTTTAAATTGTTCTCTTTATTTTGAACTATAAACCGAAAAGATTTGGAAAATCGGATGAACAATTAAAAAGTTACAGCTAAAGGACCGTTTTTAATATTGACCCCTTCAGATCCCTTATTTTTTAGAATTTTTTTCCCAGGACCCTTTCAGGTCTGCGCATTAGGTATCTTATGACTAATACAAAATATAAAAATATTTGCTTGAAAACTGTTTGAGAAAACGTTACATGCGTGAATTTAATTTAACATAGAAACTCCCATAGACAATTTTCATCGGCTCATAAAACCGGAAGTACTCAATACTATTCAATGAAACTTGGAATATATCTTAATTACATCTATATGAACAATATGTATCCGTCTTAGAACATTCTTAAGGTTTTCTGAATTTTTTTCTTTTTTCATCCCCCCTTTTCTCAAGTTTGAGGCCTAAAATCTCAAAACTGATAAGAGATAGAAACTCGCCGTCGCTTTACTTTTTAAACAACTCGACATGGTTGATCTAACTCTAAAATTACAACGAATTTCCGTTAGAAATAAAAACAACATATTGATTTATTTAATTTCTACTATTTTGCTTGTGTGAACCAAAAGTACCGGAACCGGAAGTCCAAAACCTTATATACTGGTGACATTTAAAAATGCTATAAGACTATTGTATAGTTATTTCTGAAATCATTTCCGTTTTGAAAATATCGCTGACGGAAATTCTGTCGAGAAAAAGAATAATAACTAGACCTATTTTTGTCTCCAACAAAAAGGAAGGGCTTTTCGACAGCCCTTAAAACCCCTTATTTAAATTTATTATATTTTCTCTCAAAATCTGTATTTTAAAAATTAAAAAAATATCATGAGCATATACCCACACGTTAACATTTAAAAAATTAAATGCCCAAAGAAAGACAACTGCAGAATTTTTTATCCAACTACATCGTTTATTTCTTGAAAAAAAAGTTCTTAAAATTCATATATAAAAAAATACTCATGTAGGATTCAAGTGTTTTGGTATGCCTAAAGCTCTAATGCTATTCATTCATTGAGCAAAGCAAGGTAACTCTTGAATTTTAATTTTTAAGAATGTGATAAAGTTATCATTTTCAGGCCCTTAAAACCCCCATAAGGAGTCAAAAAGTGGCCCTTTGGACCATAATTTTTGAATTGTTCTCTTTATTTTTAACTAATAACTGAAAAGAGTTTGAAAATTGGATGAGTAAGAAAAAAGTTATAGCTAAAGGGCTGTTTTTAATACTGACCCCTTCAGGTCCCTCAATTTTCGGAATTTTTTTCCTAAAACCTTTTCCGGTCTTCGCATTTAGTCCCTCATTACAAGTACAAAATATAAAAATATTTGCTTGAAAACTGTTTGAGAAAACGTTACATGCGTGAATTCAATTTAACATAGAAACTTCCTTAGACAATTTTCATCGGCTCATAAAACCGGAAGTACTCGACACTATTCTATGAAACTTGGAATATATCTTAATTACGTCTATTAACACAATATCTATCCTAATCATTTATTGAGCAAAGCGAGATAACTCTTGAAATTGAATTGCGATAAAGTTATCATTTTTGGACCCTTAAAACCCCTATAAGGAGTCAAAAAGTGCCCCCTCGGACCATCTTTTTTATATTGTACTCTTTATTCTGAATTATAAACCGAAAAGATTTTGAAAATCGGATAAACAATAAAAAGGTTACAGCTAAAGAGCCGTTTTTAATATTGACCCCATCAGATCCCTTATTTTTCGGAATGTTTTCCCCAAGACCTTTTCCGGTCTGCGCATTAGGTCCCTTATTGCAAATACAAAATATAAAAATATTTGCTTGAAAACTGTTTGAGAAAACGTTACATGCGTGAATTCAATTTAACATAGAAACTCCCATAGACAATTTTCATCGGCTCATAAAACCGGAAGTACTCAATACTATTCAATGAAACTTGGAATATACCTTAATTTTGTCTATCTGAACAATATGTATCCGTCTTGGAACATTCCTAAGCTTTTCTGAGTTTTTTATTTTTTCATCCCCCCTTTTCTCAAGTTTGAGGCCTAAAATCTCAAAACTGATAAAAGATAGAAACTCGCCGCCGCTTTACTTTTTTAACAACTCGACATGGTTGATCTAACTCTAAAATTACAACGAATTTCCTTCATAAATAAAAACAATATATTGATTCATTTAATTTCTACTATTTTGCTTGTGTGAACCGGAAGTACCGGAACCGGAAGTCCAAAACCTTACATACTGGTGACATTTAAAAATGCTATAAGACTATTGTATAGTTATTTCTGAAATCCTTTCCGTTTTCAAAAAATCGCTGACGGAAATCTGTCGAGAAAAAGAATAATAATAACTAGACCTATTTTTGTCTCCAACAAAAAGGAAGGGCTTTTCGACAGCCCTTAAAACCCCTTATTCAAATTCATCATATTTTTCTCTTAGAATCTGTATATTAAAAATTAGGAAAATATAATGAGCATATACCCACACGTTAACATTTAAGAAATTAAATGCCCAAAGAAAGACAACTTCAGAATTTTTTATCCAACTATATCGTTTGTTTCCTGAAATAAAAGTTCTAAAAATTCATATATAAGAAAGGACTCATTTAAGATTCAAGAGTTTTGGTATGCTGAAAGCTCTAATGCTAATCATTCATTGAGCAAAGCGAGATAACTCTTGAATTTTAACTTTTTTAAAATGTGATAAAGTTATTATTTTTAGGCCCTTAAAACCCCTATAATGAGTCAAAAAGTGGCCCTTTGGACCATGATTTTTAAATTGTACTCTGTATTCTAAACTAAAAACTGAAAAGAGTTTGAATATTGGATGAGTAATAAAAAAGTTATAGCTAAAGGGCTGTTTTTAATACTGACCCCTTCAGGTCCCTTATTTTTCGGAATTTTTTTCCTCAGACCTTTTCCGGTCTGCGCATTTAGTCCCTCATTACAAGTACAAAATATAAAAATATTTGCTTAAAAACTGTTTGAGAAAACGTTACATGCGTGAATTCAATTTAACATAGAAACTCCCATAGACAATTTTCATCGGCTCATAAAACCGGAAGTACTCAATACTATTCAATGAAACTTGGAATATATCTTAATTACGTCTATTTAAACAGTATCTATCCTAATCATTTATTGAGCAAAGCGAGATAACTCTTGAAATTGAATTGTGATAAAGTTATCATTTTCAGACCCTTAAAACCCCTACAAGGAGTCAAAAAGTGGCCCCTCGGACCATAATTTTTAAATTGTACTCTTTATTCTGAACTATAAACCGAACAGATTTTGAAAATCAAATAAACAATAAAAAAGTTACAGCTAAAGGACCGTTTTTAATATTGACCCCTTGAGATCCCTTATCTTTCGGAATTTTTTTCCTCAGATCTTTTCCCGTGTGCGCATTAGGTCCCTTATTGCAAATCCAAAATATAAAAATATTTGCTTGAAAACTGTTTGAGAAAACGTTACATGCGTGAATTCAATTTAACATAGAAACTCCCATAGACAATTTTCATCGGCTCATAAAACCGGAAGTACTCAATACTATTCAATGAAACTTGGAATTTATCTTAATTACATCTATTTAAACAATATATATCCGTCTTAGAACATTCCTAAGCTTTACTGAGTTTTTTATTTTTTCATCCCCCCTTTTCTCAAGTTTGAGGCCTAAAATCTCAAAACTGATAAGAGATAGAAACTCGCCGCCGCTTTACTTTTTAAACAACTCGACATGGTTGATCTAACTCTAAAATTACAACGAATTTCCTTTAAAAATAAAAACAATATATTGATTCATTTAATTTCTACTATTTTGCTTGTGTAAACCGGAAGTACCGGAACCGGAAATCCAGAATCTTACATACTGGTGACATTTAAAAATGCTATAAGACTATTGTATTTTCATTTCTAAAATCCTTTCCGTTTCAAAAAAATCGCTGACGGAAATTCTGTCGAGAAAAAGAATAATAACTAGACCTATTTTTGTCTCCAACAAAAAGGAAGGGCTTTTCGACAGCCCTTAAAACCCCTTATTTAAATTTATCATATTTTCTCTCAGAATCTGTATATTCAAAATTAGGAAAATATCATGAGCATATACCCACAAGGTAATGTTCAAGAAATTAAATGCCCAAAGAAAGACAACTTCAGAATTTTTTATCCAATTATATCGTTTGTTTCCTGAAATAAAAGTTCTAAAAATTCATATATAAGAAAGTACTCATTTAAGATTCAAGAGTTTTGGTATGCCTAAAGCTCTAATGCTAATCATTCATTGAGCAAAGCGAGATAACTCTTGAAATTTATTTTTTTTGAATGTGATAAAGTTATCATTTTCAGGGCCTTGAAACCCCTATAAGGAGTCAAAAGGTGGCCCCTTGGACCATGAGTTTTAAATTTTACTCTTTATTCTAAACTAATAACTGAAAAGAGTTTGAAAATTCGATGAGTAATAAAAAAGTTAGAGCTAAATGGCTGTTTTTAATACTGACCCCTTCAGGTCCCTTATTTTTCTGAATTTTTTTCCTCAGACCTTTTCCGGTCTGCGCATTTAGTCCCTCATTACAAGTACAAAATATAAAAATATTTGCTTAAAAACTGTTTGAGAAAACGTTACATGCGTGAATTCAATTTAACATAGAAACTCCCATAGACAATTTTCATCGGCTCATTAAACCGGAAGTACTAGACACTATTCAACGAAACTTGGAATATATCTTAATTACATCTATTAACACAATATCTATCCTAATCATTTATTGAGCAAAGCGAGATAACTCTTGAAATTGAATTGCGATAAAGTTATTATTTTCAGACCCTTAAAACCCCTATTAGGAGTCAAAAAGTGCCCCCTCGGACCATATTTTTTAAACTGTTCCCTTTATTTTGAACTAGAAACCGAAAAGATTTTGAAAATCGGATAAAAAACAAAAAAGTTACAGCAAAAGGACCGTTTTTAATATTGACCCCTTTAGATCCCTTATTTTTCGGAATTTTTTCCCCAGGACCTTTTCCGATCTGCGCATTTGGTCCCTAATTGCAAATACAAAATTAAAAAATATTTGCTTGAAAACTGTTTGAGAAAACGTTACATGCGTGAATTTGATTTAACATAGAAACTCCCATAGACAATTTTCATCGGCTCATAAAACCGGAAGTACTCAATACTTTTCAATGAAACTTGGAATATATCTTGATTACATCCATTTAAACAATATCTATCCGTCTTATAACATTCCTAAGCTTTTTGTAATTTTTTATTTTTTCATCCCCCCTTTTCTCAAGTTTGAGGCCTAAAATCTCAAAAATGATAAGAGATAGAAACTCGCCGCCGCTTTACTTTTTAAACAACTCGACATGGTTGATCTAACTCTAAAATTACAACGAATTTCCTTTAAAAATAAAAACAATATATTGTTTCATTTAATTTCTACTATTTTGCTTGTGTAAACCGGAAGTACCGGAACCGGAAGTCTAAAACCTTACATACTGGTGACATTTAAAAATGCTATAAGACTATTGTATAGTTATTTCTGAAATCCTTTCCGTTTTCAAAAAATCTCTGACGGAAAATCTGTCGAGAAAAAGAAAAATAATAACTAGACCTATTTTTGTCTCCAACAAAAAGGAAGGGCTTTTCGACAGCCCTTAAAACCCCATAATTAAATTTATCATATTTTCTCTCAGAATCTGTATATTAAAAATTAGCAAAATATCATGAGCATATACCCACACGTTAACATTTCAGAAATTAAATGCCCAAAGAAAGACAACTTCAGAATTTTTTATCCAACTATATCGTTTGTTTCCTGAAATAAAAGTTCTAAAAATTCATATATAAGAAAGTACTCATTTAAGATTCAAGAGTTTTGGTATGCCAAAAGCTCTAATGCTAATTATTCATTGAGCAAAGCGAGATAACTCTTGAATTTTAATTTTTTGGAATGTGATAAAGTTATCATTTTCAGACCCTTAAAACCCCTATAAGGAGTCAAAAAGTGCCCCCTCGGACCATATTTTTTAAATTGTACTCTTTATTCCAAACTATAAACCGAAAAGATTTTGAAAATCGGATAAACAATAAAAAAGTTACAGCTAAAGGGCCGTTTTTGATATTGACCCCTTTAGATCCCTTATCGTTTAGAACTTTTTTCCCAGGACCTTTTCCGGTCTGCGCATAAGGTCCCTTATTGCAAATACAAAATATAAAAATATTTGCTTGAAAACTGTTTGAGAAAACGTTACATGCGTGAATTCATTTTAACATAGAAACTCCCATAGACATTTTTCATCGGCTCATAAAACCGGAAGTACTCAATACTATTCAATGAAACTTGGAATATATCTTAATTACATCTATATAAACAATATATATCCGTCTAAGAACATTCCTGAGCTTTTCTGAGTTTTTTATTTTTTCATCCCCCCTTTTCTCAAGTTTGAGGCCTAAACTCTCAAAACTGATAAGAGATAGAAACTTGCCGCCGGTTTACTTTTTAAACAACTCGACATGGTTGATCTAACTCTAAAATTACAACGAATTTCCTTTAAAAATAAAAACAATATATTGATTCATTTAATTTCTACTTTTTTGCTTGTGTAAACCGGAAGTACCGGAACCGGAAGTCCAAAACCTTACATACTGGTGACATTTAAAAATGCTATAATACTATTGTATATTTATTTCATAAATCCTTTTCGTTTTAAAAAAATCGCTGACGGAAAATCTGTCGAGAAAAAGAATAATAATAATAATAATAAAACATCAGAATAACAATAGGTCTTTTCGACCGAAAGTCGAAAAGCCCTAATAAAACATCAGAATAACAATAGGTCTTTTCGACCGAAAGTCGAAAAGCCCTAATAACTAGACCTATTTTTGTCTCCAACAAAAAGGAAGGGCTTTTCGACAGCCCTTAAAACCCCTTAATTAAATTTATCATATTTTCTCTCAGAATCTGTATATTAAAAATTAGGAAAATATCATGAGCATACACCCACACGTTAGCATTTCAGAAATTAAATGCCCAAAGAAAGACAACTTCAGAATTTTTTATCCAACTATATCGTTTGTTTCCTGAAATAAAAGTTCTAAAAATTCATATATAACAAAGTACTCATTTAAGATTAAAGAGTTTTGGTATGCCAAAAGCTCTAATGCTAATCATTCATTGAGCAAAGCGAGATAACTCTTGAATTTTAATTTTTTGGAATGTGATAAAGTTATCATTTTCAGACCCTTAAAACCCCTATAAGGAGTCAAAAAGTGCCCCCTCGGACCATATTTTTAAAATTGTACTCTTTATTCCAAACTATAAACCGAAAAGATTTTGAAAATCGGATAAACAATAAAAAAGTTACAGCTAAAGGGCCGTTTTTGATATTGACCCCTTTAGATCCCTTATCTTTTAGAACTTTTTTCCCAGGACCTTTTCCGGTCTGCGCATTAGGTCCCCTATTTCAAATACAAAATATAAAAATATTTGCTTGAAAACTGTTTGAGAAAACGTTACATGCGTGAATTCAATTTAACATAGAAACTCCCATAGACAATTTTCATCGGCTCATAAAACCGGAAGTACTCAATACTATTCAATGAAACTTGGAATATATTTTAATTACATCTATATAAACAATATATATCCGTCTAAGAACATTCCTAAGCTTTTCTGAGTTTTTTATTTTTTCATCCCCCCTTTTCTCAAGTTTGAGGCCTAAACTCTCAAAACTGATAAGAGATAGAAACTCGCCGCCGGTTTACTTTTTAAACAACTCGACATGGTTGATCTAACTCTAAAATTACAACGAATTTCCTTTAAAAATAAAAACAATATATTGATTCATTTAATTTCTAGTATTTTGCTTGTGTAAACCGGAAGTACCGGAACCGGAAATCGAAAACCTTACATACTGGTGACATTTAAAAATGCTATAAGACTATTGTATAGTTATTTCTAAAATCCTTTTCGTTTTCAAAAAATCGCTGACGGAAAATCTGTCGAGAAAAAGAATAATAATAATAATAACTAGACGTATTTTTGTCTCCAACAAAAAGGAAGGGCTTTTCGACAGCCCTTAAAACCCCTTATTTAAATTTATCATATTTTCTCTCAGAATCTGTATATTCAAAATGAGGAAAATACCATGAGCATATACCCACACGTTAACATTTATGAAATCAAATGCCCAAAGAAAGACAACTTCAGAATTGTTTATCCAACTATATTGTTTGTTTCCTGAAATAAAAGTTCTAAAAATTCTTGCATAAGAAAGTACTCATTAAAGATTCAAGAGTTTTGGTATGCCAAAAGCTCTAATGCTAATCATTTATTGAGCAAAGCGAGATAACTCTTGAATTTTAATTTTTTTAAAATGTGATAAAGTTATCATTTTCAGGCCCTTAAAACCCCTATAAGGAGTCAAAAAGTGGCCCTTTGGATCAGATTTTTAAATTGTACTCTTTATTCTAAACTAATAATTGAAAAGAGTTTGAAAATTGGATAAGTAATACAAAATTTATAGCTAAAGGGCTGTTTTTTATACTGACCCCTTCAGGTCCCTTATTTTTCGGAATTTTTTTCCTCAAACCTTTTCCGGTCTGCGCATTTAGTCCCTCATAACAAGTACAAAATATAAAAATATTTGCTTGAAAACTGTTTAAGAAAACGTTACATGCGTGAATTCAATTTAACATAGAAACTCCCATAGACAATTTTCATTGGCTCATGAAACCGGAAGTACTAGACACTATTCAACAAAACTTGGAACATATCTTAATTACGTCTATTAACACAATATCCATCTTAATCATTTATTGAGCAAAGCGAGATAACTCTTGAAATTGAATTGCGATAAAGTTATCATTTTCAGACCCTTAAAACCCCTATAAGGAGTCAAAAAGTGCCCCCTCGGACCATATTTTTTATATTGCACTCTTTATGCTGAACTATAAACCGAAAAGATTTTGAAAATCGGATAAACAATAAAAAAGATACAGCTAAAGAGCCGTTTTTAATATTGACCCTTTCAGATCCCTTATTTTTTAGAATTTTTTTCCCAGGACCTTTTCCGGTCTGTGCATTAGGTCCCTTATTGCAAATACAAAATATAAAAATATTTGCTTCAAAACTGTTTGAGAAAACGTTACATGCGTGAATTTAATTTAACATAGAAACTCCCATAGACAATTTTCATCGGCTCATAAAACCGGAAGTACTCAAAACTATTCAATGAAACTTGGAGTATATCTTAATTACATCTATTTAAACAATATCTATCCGTCTTAGAACATTCCTAAGCTTTTCTGAGTTTTTTATTTTTTCATCCCCCCTTTTCTCAAGTTTGAGGCCTAAAATCTCAAAACTGATAAGAGATTAAAACTCGCCGCCGCTTTACTTTTTAAACAACTCGACGTGGTTGATCTAACTGTAAAATTACAACGAATTTCCTTTAAAAATAAAAACAATATATTGATTCATTTAATTTCTACTATTTTGCTTGTGTGAACCGGAAGTACCGGAACCGGAAATCCAAAACGTTACATACTGGTGACATTTAAAAATGCTATAAGACTATAGTATAGTTATTTCTGAAATCCTTTCCGTTTTCAAAAAATGGCTGACGGAAATTCTGTCGAGAAAAAGAATAATAATAATAATAATAAAACATCAGAATAACAATAGGTCTTTTCGACCGAAAGTCGAAAAGCCCTAATAAAACATCAGAATAACAATAGGTCTTTTCGACCGAAAGTCGAAAAGCCCTAATAATAATAATAATAATAAAACAACAGAATAACAATAGGTCTTTTCGACCGAAAGTCGAAAAGCCCTAATAACTAGACACGATCTCGTTGCGAGCAACGAGGAGGTCTTCCGTTCGATTTTAAGAATGAAATATGACATAATCGACTTTGATTTTCGACAACAAAACATGTTATGGAAAAAGGAGTGAAGTACTAATGCTTTATTGTACCGCTTTTTATATAAGTTCTCTTGCTTTTTTAAATACTTGCATTTCTTCCAATAAAGATAGAAAAGATCAAACTTGTTTACCTCTGGTCCCTAAAAACCCTAATTGGGTAACGCAAGAGAAAATCATTATATTGTTAGGATATATAAACGTATTCTACCTTATCTAGCCTTAATAACCTTTCACAAAATTGCTCTCATTAAAGGGCTATAGATAAAAGATTTTAGAGCTCTTTGATCCCCTAATTTAAGGGACCAGTCCCTTTTCTTGATATCAAATGAAAAGATATTTAATTCTGAACACATTTTGTCAACAAGTGTTTAGAAAATCGTTACCGCTCTGGAGATATATGAGAAAGAAGGTTTTAGGGGCCGATCCCTTATCTCCTTATAGGGACCGTTTACCGAAATTTTGAAGGATGCATATTGTTAAGAACATTAATTTGAACAACGTTTCTTCTGTATTGCATTTCAAAATATTTTTCCTTTCTGAGATATGGGTGATCGAAATTTTGGACTTTTGGCCCCTAAAAACCCTTAATTACGTATCACATAATAAAATCATTACATTGCTTGGATACATTACTGTGAGATAAACATATTTGCTTCTATAACCTTTCACAAAATATCTCTCGGTAAAGGGCTACAGATTAAAGACTTTAGAGTCCTTTGGTCTCCTAATTTGAGGGACCAGCCCCTTTTTTCTTGATATTAAATGAAAAGTCATTTAATTCTAAACAAATTTTGTTCAACAAGTGTTTAGAAAATTGTTACCGTTCTGGAGATATATGAGATAGAAAGTTTAAAAGGCTGATCCCTTATCTCCTTATAGGGGCCGTTTAACGAAATTTTGAAGGTTGAATATTGTTAAGAACATTAATTTGAACAACTTTTTTTCTGTATTGCATTTCAAAATATTTTTCCTTTCTGAGATATGGGTGATCGAAATTTTGGACTTTTGGCCCCTAAAAACCCTTAATTACGTAACACATAATAAAATCATTACATTGCTTGAATACATTACTGTGAGATAAACATATTTATTTCTATAACATTTCACAAAATATCTCTCAGTAAAGGGCTACAAATTAAAGACTTTAGAGCCCTTTAGTCCCCTAATTTGAGAGGCCAGCCCCTTTTTCTTGATATCAAATTAAAGGTCACTTAATTCTGAACAAATTTTGTTCAAGTGTTTAGAAATTCGTTACCGTTTTGGAGATATATGAGAAAAAAAGTTTTAGGGGCCGGTCCCTTATCTTCTTTTAGGGGCCGTTTAACGAAATTTTGAGAGTTGAATATTGTTGAAAACGTCATTCTAAACACTTTTTCTTTTACACTGCTTATCAAAATATTTTTCATTTAGGAGATATAGATGATCAAAGTTTTGAACTTCTGACCCCTAAAAATCCCTAATTACGTAACATATGAGAAAGGCATTTTATTGTATGGGTACATAACAGTAAGATAAACAATTTTGCTTCTATAATTTATAACAAAATAACTCTCAGTAAAGAGCTACAAATCAAAGACTTTAGACCCATTTGGGTCCCTAATTTTAGGGGCCAGCCTCTTTTTCTTGGTATTAAACGAAAGCTCTCATAAATATAAACTTTTTTTGTAATACAAGTTTTAACAAAATATTTTTGAGAAAAGAGATAAACAAAGAAAACCACAAAAAATCATGACTTTTTTTTAATCTCTATTTTCGGGTCCAGGCGAGCTTTTAGGCTCTTTGAGCTACACATTGATGATTGCCTTTAGACATATCTTCAATCTTTCGTCTATCATCCCTGAAAATTTGAACTCAATATCTTTTTCCGTTTAGGAGGAGTTCAATGGACAAGCAGACCCTCAAAAAATCACTAAATCGTCAATATCTCAGAAACGGAAATGACGTCATCAATATAAAAAATTTCCAATAAGGTTCAGATCAACTTCTATTAGATCTGAAAGTTTCATAAAAATTGACCAAGCCGTTTACGAGAACTCGCGTGCACAAAATTTGTAAGAAAAAAAAAGAAAAAAAATAATAATAATAGGGAAAAAGAAACAAAGCAAAAACAATAAGGTCTTCCGTTGGAAACGGAAGACCTTAATAATAATAAAACATCAGAATAACAATAGGTCTTTTCGACCGAAAGTCGAAAAGCCCTAATAATAATAAAACAACAGAATAACAATAGGTCTTTTCGACCGAAAGTCGAAAAGCCCTAATAAACAGAAGAATAACAATAGGTCTTTTCGACCGAAAGTCGAAAAGCCCTAATAAAACATCAGAATAACAATAGGTCTTTTCGACCGAAAGTCGAAAAGCCCTAATAATAATTAAACATCAGAATAACAATAGGTCTTTTCAACCGAAAGTCGAAAAGCCCTAATAATAATAAAACATCAGAATAACAATGGGTCTTTTCGACCGAAAGTCGAAAAGCCCTAATAATGAGAATATTTTGAAATGTCTAGGCGTATAACTTTAAAACGAACAGTTTTCCTTCTTTAATGTATAACAAAATATTCTTAGATAAAGAGCTATCAATGAAAAACTTAAGACCCCTCTGAACCCTTCACTTTAAGGGCCAGCCCCTTTTTCTTGACGGCAAATGAAAGAAATTGTCTGTATAAACTTTTTTTATTCCACATGTCTTAAGAAAATAATTCAGAGTAAAAAGATAATGACACAAAACTACAAAAAATCACGGCGTTTTTTTTCATCTCATTTTTCGATCCCTGCCGAGCTTCAACACTTTATGCGCCAGACAGAATCGAATGCCCAATGGCACATCTACAATATTCTGACAATCATCCCTGAAAATTTCAACTCAGTACCTTCAATGGTTTAGGAGGAGATGCGTAGACAAACCGACCGTCTGAAAATCGCTAAAACGTCAAAATCTCAAAACCGGAAGTGACGTCATCAATTTAAAAAAAAAGGTATAAGGTTCGGATGGGTAGCTATCAGATCTGAAAGTTTTCGAAAAATCGCGTGCACAAAATTTGTAAGAAAAAAAATAATTGTGCGAAAATGCTGCCGAAGAATAATAGAAGGGTCTTCCGCTGGAAAACAGAAGACCCTAACTAGAACTTTTTTTGTCTTCAACAAAAAGTAAGGGCTTTTCAACAGCCCCAGTTTCCTTTTTTTATTTAAAGTGTCCAAAAAATATCTTTTATCTATTTCCAAATTTTCTAAACGCCTCGGTATAACCAGTTGCTTAGATAGGAATTTATGAGTACTGCAGTGTGAAAAGAAAGATAACTTCAGAATTTAACAAGTAGCTACACCTGTAATTTTCAGAAGAATATTTTCAAAAAATCATTCCAAAGTAAGTATTCATTCCTTGGACGCAAAACATGGTATGCTAAGAGTATTTATGCTCTACATTCTTAGAGCAAAGCGAGATAACTGTTCAAAGAAATGATTTTGAAATTTAAACAAGTTGTGATTTTTAGGCCCTTCAAACCCCTATAAGGAGTCAAAAAGTGGCCCCTCGGACCATAATTTTTAAATTGTACTCTTTATTCTAAACTATTAACCGAAAAGATTTTGAAAATCGGATGAATAATAAAAAAGATACAGCAAAAGGACTGTTTTTAATACTGACCCCTACAGATCCCTTATTTTTCAGAAGTTTTTCTCCAGGACCTTTTCAGGTCTTTGCATTAGATCCCTTATTGCAAATATCAATTATACAAATATTTACTTGATAACTGTTTGAGAAAACGTTACACGCGTGAATTCAATTTAACATAGAAACTCCCATAGACAATTTTCATCGGCTCATAAAACCGGAAGTACTCAACACTATTCAATGAAACTTTGAATATATGTTAATTACTTCTATGTTAATAATATTCAGGCGTCAAATAAATTTTATAAAGTCATTTGAATTTTTTTGTTTTTTCATCCCCCTTTTTCTAAAGTTTAGGACTTAATATCTCAAAAACGGTAAGAGATAGAAAGTTGCCTACGCTTACAATTTTGTACAACTATTTATGGTAAAGGTAATTCTAAAGTTTGAATGCTCTACATTAACAAATAAACAAAGAATTGAGTTTCAAACAAATTATGCAAATTTCCTTGTAAAAACCGGAAGTACCGGAACCGGAACTTTAAAACCTTACATTTCATAAAATGATATATTTTCTTTAAGACCAATGTATACTTGTATTAGTATTCCTTCCAGTTTTCAAAAAATCGCTGACAGAAATCTGTCGCAAATAATAATAATAAAAAAAGACAAAAACAATAGGTCTTTTCGACCGAAAGTCGAAAAGCCCTAATAATAAAACATCAGAACAACAATAGGTCTTTTCGACCGAAAGTCGAAAAGCCCTAATAATAATAAAACATCAGAATAACAATAGGTCTTTTCGACCGAAAGTCGAAAAGCCCTAAAAAAGACAAAAACAATAGGTCTTTTCGACAGAAAGTCGAAAAGCCCTAATAATAAAACATCAGAATAACAATAGGTCTTTTCGACCGAAAGTCGAAAAGCCCTAATAAAACAGAACGAAAACAATAGGTCTTTTCGACCGAAAGTCGAAAAGTCCTAATTAGGGGAAGGTCTATATATCCATTATAAACGTTATATCGAGTTGAACATAGAGTCTCTATAGTCTGTCCCTAGATATCCTAAATTCAGGTTTTGCTTAATTGCTTGATATTTATAAATACCTCAGGGTTCCAACAATGGTTCAAAAGTATGAAAAATTTCCAAGATTTCTCAGTCGAAACGCCCCTGTTAGCTTATCAGGTTTGAATACAATGCTAAGAAATGTGATGTGTACGGGGATTTTGTATTGCAGCAACCCCGGATGATAACGTTGACAAATTGCGCGATGTATTCCGAATGGAGAAAAGATGTAAACATTTCCCATTATAAATCTCCGTAAGGAATCTGTTTTTGTTCCTGTGAATTTTTCCAAGTCTAGACCATTAATATTTCCTTCAATGTTAAAGAAAATGGCAGAGGAAATTAGATTTCAACTTCATTTCGCAGTTGCATTCAAAAACAGTTTCGTCATAACTAATGTAGACGAAACTAGAATATTGTCTAGGGGAACGGCCATACCATCTGTTACAGCATCCCCATGCTGTCTTTCATAAAGACGGACAATAATGAAAAAAATCAAATATGCAAAAGTAGGCGTATAGTAGTTTTATTGGATCTCTATTTAAGTGTACAAATCAGAAAAATCACAAACAACCCATTAATCGTTTTTATGATGCTTTATCATACATGTATATACAAATAAAAAAAATCAATTCATGATAATTGTTAATTGATGCTTTGAATATAAATGGACAATTTTGACACTATTGTATTCATGTTTGGATTAATGTCTACACGTCCCGAAGCAGATGTCGTCTGGCGATGACGTCATTACTGAAAGCGGACTTGAGTTAATCCGACATCACCCGTGATCTGCAAGGTGTTAATTCTGTTCAATGGCTGAACACGGTGTCTGAACCCCAGCAAGTATTGATTGTTGACAGCAATCTATTTCATTAAAAAATTTAATCCAATTTCTTTGAATCTAATAATTTATAATGCTGAAACACAGCTTATACATTTTCGGTACCTTAAATTGGTGCTGTTCTGCCATTATGATCATGTCAAAGTTGGCATTGGGCATGAAGGGAAAATATGGGGTGTGTCTTTCCTCTAGCATCCACCAACCATTCCTCATAGAATTCCTGACGACCACGTTAGATTCCCCATACCATTGGAGGCGTATGTCAAAAGTCAAAGCGATGTTACTTTCGACTTTGGGAGCACACCTCAAGTTAATGGTGATTCTTATGAAATTAAAATGGCAAAAATTCAAATTGCGAATCTTTGTACAATTTAAAAGGCCAATCTTTATAAAATTCAAAAGAAGATTCTTTGTATAATATGGGAAGTCTTTATAAAATTAAAATGGTGATAAAAAGTTTCATTTAAGGTCGAATAATTCAAGAGTACAAGTATATATCTCCGACTGAGTCCGTTAAAAGGGGGGGGGGGGGGTAATGAAATGTTCATTTTTCACAACGAACTGTTTAGTATTTTTATTAAAATTTGCAATACGTATTGATAAGTGTTTAAATAATAATTTGAAATTGTTTTATTTCCAAACGGATCCTTCAATTTGCAATCGGGTTAAATTTAATTGCGTATTTGTTAAACTATTTATTACAATTTTGTTGCGTGTATACATATATCACGATCGAATAACGAATAGAACGAAATAAATTCAATGGTACCTAGAATTTACTTGAGCCAGAAACATGCTATACTAGTATATGTCTCTGATGTAGCTGATATTTTTATTGTATATTTTTAATTAGTTATTGTAAGGAAAAGTGAAATGGTGGAAATTAACTATATTGCAGTTATTTAAGGAACTATGATAAACATTCCCTTGAAAGGTTTGCTCTGCGTAAGGTTTACTAAATGACACTGAAAAGGGCATTTATATACCTCTTCGCATCTGGATTTGGAACTCCGCTAATGAAAATCATTTTACCAGGGAATATGCCTCCAGAAATTGATGTAGTAAAAGGCACCGGCTAGTTGAAAAAAAAATAAGATGACAATAATTACATTAAGTTAACGATGTCTTTTACAATGTGTAGCCTGGTTTCCGAGGCCTTTCCACTGCAAGCACAATCGGGAGGCCTCGGGAATCAGGAAATGTGAGCATGGCGGCCTGCAAACACCGGAACTCTTACTTTTATGCTTACGTTTACAATAGCGTTTACAATGACGTTTGCAGTGGCCTTTGCAATGGCTGTTCTCAATGACTATGACTTTTGAAAATAAAAGTCAACTAGAGCAGAGCTCATGGCAAAGCCACGAGTAGGTCTTCCGTTGTTGCTGCGAGTTGAAAATTTATGATTTGGTGTCAAACGATTATAATGACTAATGATAAAATTTCACTTCTGCTTTTGTTAGGAAACCGTGTTGTGATTTAAAGCCTGTATAAAGACAGGAAGAAAATGTTTTAGGAAAACTATTTGTCGAACATGGTTTGTGTTATTCTGTGTTATATTCTTTAATGCCCTGTCACACCAAGTTGCGTTCCCAGGGCGTGTTCACGGCGTTGTAAAATTCATGGAATCGCCGTAGGATCGCAAGGAAAATTTACAAGTGAAAATGTCTCGGCATCGTGATGGCGGCTGAGGCGTCCTTACAGAGCTCCCAACTACGTTTCAACAGAGTTCTACTTGGCGATTGACTGCACTTTCGATGGGTATCCGCCGAGTGCTCATGGCGTGCTAGGAGTTTTTACCACACGTCCACAGCGTGCCCTGCGCGCTGACTGAGTGCACATGTGCTGTTGGAGACTTTACGGCGCTGTCACGGCGTTCTAAAATGTTCTAGGATATCCCACCGCAACGAACGAAGATGCCGTTGCATTGTTACGGCGCTGTAGGAGACTCTAGTTCGTTTACCATGGCGTTTTACAGTCTAGACGGGACTCCCAAAACGGAGTTAACTCCCAAAACGGAGTCTTTGGCTCCATCATGCTTTGCGGTAAAATGGCGTTTCTAATGTAAACAACGTGCGAGTTATGCCCCTTAGTTCTAAATAAATCTCTAAAATTGACCAAAAACACGACAAAAATTAATTCTGAACTTTCAAAAAAAATTCTGAACGTTTATGTGTCATATTAATGTCATATGTTCATAACTGTTTACTTGTATTACGTAAGATTAATTTTTAAAATGAAATATTTACCAAAAACTTCGATCACGCACAACTATAACTGTTTTGAAATAAATTGAACGCTTGGATATGTTTATTCATCATTGTTTGTTAAAAGTATAGTCTCATTTTAATCTTGTTCATGCTAAATTATTCAATTATCTTGAATAATTATGTATGTATTTAACCTGGTTTCCTAACATCGCAAATGCCGCGAGCGATTATAATTGTTTTGATGATAATTATCAGTTCAATTTAAAGAGTTATTGTATCTAGAGTGAGAATTTATTTCATTTTCTGGGCTTTTAAACAACCAATCCTATTTTTTAAATACCAAAAAGACGTTTTTAATCATCGCTAGAGCAATCAGTTTTTGTTAGTAATTAATGGAATCTTTTTTCGTTTACGCACTTATCAATTTGTATGTTTGGTGATTTTAAACTATAACACAATACGAAAGAAATAAAATTTAATGCAATGTACCTTTTATTAACGAGTAAATTCCATGAAAAACACAATAATATCACTTTAAGCATCGTCCAAACGTCCAACTTCGAAGAGAAATAGCTTTCTTAAGTGCAAATAAACCCCTATTTCGTGCAAATACGATCGATAGGGTGTTTGCCGGCTTTTTGAATGATATTTTCATAGTAACATTAACTGTATTATTAACTTAAATTTCGTATTTTTACCAGGCTAGCTATGCTTGTTACTGGTCGTGTAAACCCAATACCTTTTTAAGGTCGACTGGTGTTTTCTGGTGTCCCATCCTCACCAAATATAAAGTCCCAAATGTAGGATTCAGGCTGTTAGATAGCCCCATTGAATGAAATTTCTATTATAACTGTATTACACGAACTTTCCTATTTTCACCAGGCGACATTTGGTAAATCATTGGTTTGTGCGTCATCATGTGTCTTTAATATATTGATAGATATGCCCCTTTGAAACAAACAAACTATACTCGTACTGTAAAAAAAGCTAAAACATCATCTTTTGGCGTCCTGCAATTTGCCATCTTCAGAATAAATATATGGCATGATTTCTTACCGTATGATCATAAAATTAACCCAACACTACTAATATCTCTTTTCGAGGAAAATTTAGAGAATTAGAAAACTTTTGATTTGTAAGTATTACAAATGAAACAAGATAAAAAACAGAGTTTGTTGAAGATTTTAGCAATATTAATTAAAAAACGAATTTTAAAAATATTCCACACAAAATTTTACTTATGGTTGCAATGAATGGTTAAAGATTTGATATAAAAACGCATGTTGTTACCCTAAATTCCTAAATTAATTGAACAGTTGAGGTAAATTGCTTAATTAGGATTTCATTATTCCTTTTAACATTGCATAACATATCTGGCCCGTGTCTCTGAATATCATTTGCAAAATGTGACTGACAAGTTCATCGTCACAGAGAATAAGAACTAGAGAAAAATTCGTTCTTAAGCAATGAGTGGTTCTACATTTAGTTTAAGATCAATAAAATGAAGTCAGATGATCTTTTGATATACCTTCGGCGTTGGGGCCTAGTTCCTTATGCAAGTCTCTGATCTAATTCATCAACTGGTCTGAACTATACCAAACTTCCATAGATGGAGCATTCAGGGATATTAAAGGACTAAAAAGGCTTGAATGCTGACTCAGCAAACCATTAAGTTCTCTTAAAAGTTTTTTGAAGAAGGTTTTTTGAGAAGGTCAGAGAAGAGAAGTTTTCTAGGTACATGTAAATTCTCATTTGTACATTATATTGGGGTATATTACTTTATATGCAGTAGAAAGCAAGCTTGCTTCTCTCAAATGATCAGGATGCATGGGCAATTTTAGGTTTCTGTAGCATTTGTATAAGTGGGTAAAAGTTTTGGATCTAGTTACAAGTTAGAGTTAATACTAATTTCAAACCATTCAGATTTGCACGATAATGTAATATGTGATAGATATTGTTTTTAATTTGATGTAAACCATACCTGAGATCCATTAATGGGTACATTCTTTACATTTTATACAAGAGCGACAAAAAAATCAATAGCAGATATTTAAAAAGCTTTGTAAAAGTCCAACAAATATTATATCTCTATTGTGACGTAGTGAAATATATAAGCACTCGGACCAATTCTAGTGTTGTTAGTCGTGTATTCACTAATTTTCATTTTAATAAATATATGAAGTATAACATAACTCAAAACTCCTTTTCCTGTTTTAATTCAAAATGAACATTAAACTGTTTGAAAAGATCTCCTGATACCAGTAGATGTACCTTTTCTTTCTAACTTTTTCTACTATTTCTAAACAGATTTTAAAGCTGGGAAAAACTTAGAAATAACGATGTCAAAATATTAAGGGAAGTGCACAGACTCGGAACTACCAAGTCATTTAAGCATTGAATCATTATTTTTTGGAAGATGTGGTCTCATAACTGCAACGGTGTGTGCATACAAATTGATTAACGCGCGCTAGCGCGTTATGAAAATTGTTTGCACACACCGTTGCAGTTATGAGACCACATCTTTCAAAAAATAATGATTCAATGCTTATATTTACGTTTTTTAAAATTTACTCTCTTTCCGAAAACATGATTTTTTAAAATAAATCTCTGGCTGTTTCAACGAGTAATGTGTCATTAACAGAAGAGCCATTTGAACAGCCGAAGCATGCTGAAAAAAAGTGAACAGAGATTTGATAACTTATAAGAGAATTTTATTTTTCATTCTGTAATTTGATGAATTTACTTTTGGTATACTAAGAAATTAATCAATTGAATTCATTTTACTGTTAAATTATGTTTACATCAAGAAATATTAATCAGCGTAAGTATAATATCAGGTCGTGATCTGGCTTGAAGTCGCGAGAGTCAGTCAAGTTCTTCGAGAAATACTTAAGAATTGCTGTATTCATACGCACCAGATTTGGTGATTTTGTCTTCTGTGTTATGCGTAGATATCACTCAAATAAGCAAATGCAATTTGATTGGCGGGAAGTAAATGTAAATATACTTCTATATTTAGTGAGTGGGTTATAAAAGCATGCGATAACAGCACTAAACAGATTTTCAGAAAAGTACCTTTATATAATGTTTTTTAAGACAAAGACAAACAATATTATTTCTATTTACTTTTTCGTTTAATTTTGAATGATTTATTCGGTTATTTAACTATCCCCTGTCCAGTATTTCTCTAATATGAATTGATAAAGTTTTTAACTTTAAAACGTTACTTTCAATCATACGCTTTACCAAAGTTCTAAGTGCTCACACAAAGTATTTTTGACTTTATGAAATAATCTATACGCAAAGAATTGGTTCATTAATTACGATGCAAATTTCTATCGGATGTTGTGCGAAAATCAAATTAAAGCCTCTTTTTACTTTCTCCGTCTCAGCCATCATAAATTTCCCAACTCCTGAGTTTTAATCGAGAAACGTTTGTAAGATAGGATAGGTAGGATAACATAAATAACAAAGGGATATTTTTATTATAATTTATAATAAAACAGAGCCAACAGTGTTATCTATCTCAGTTACAGGAGGTAAACTACGAAACAGTTGTGTATTTAGAACAATAACACGCTTTATTTTAATATCAATCAACATTAAAATCATTCAGGATATACAGAACACGAGACTACATCTTTGATACCAGAGTTTAGATAGTTAACATTAAGCAGTTAAAGGATTAAACACGGTTACCAAAGTTCTCAAACAACTTGTTAACAGTACTGAGACCTATATATTGTCTTTTATGAATTGAATTTGAACAGAAACGTACGAAATTCCAAAGCGATAACTTAACTCTTAATGAAGTTGCCGAGAAAAGTAAATTTGAAAAGATAATGCCTCATCTTAGGCGACAAACTCCTTTTTACTGAACATCAAATTAAGTTTCTCATCAAAATCTGACAACTCTTACATTGCAGAATACATATAAAAATCGTAGGTTTATTATACATACATGTACTTATAATATATTCTCAATTTTATTAAAACCTTTTGTTTTAGATATATATTTCTGATATAAACAACATCACACTGTTTGTTTAATCTCGTCTCTGGTATCAGACTTCCCAGTTGATACCAGGGCAATGTTTAAAAAATAGTTTGATTTTCTATATATACTGGATCTCAATTCTGTATTGTTATATTTCGTCCAGATATTTCATATTGTTCTTTGCAAATGACGTACCACTTTTAGTGAGAAAAATGTCTTAAGATTGACTTTTAAATAAATTGCCAAATACCTAGAACAGTGTCGGGACGAAACAAACAGTAAATTGAAAGAAAGAACAAGGTTGTAAGAAAAATCGAAACATCAACTATCTAACGGATGTGGCTCTTTCCATAATGATTTTTGTGCACATTTAAAATGTTTTACATTTGAGAGTGTTACCAAATAATAATATTAATCGCAAAAAGAAGCAATTGCACTTGGCGCACGTACGTTTTCGTAGCTGGTAATTGATTTTAATTCGTAAATTCTCATATCTTTTAATTGCCTTCTATAATATTGCATTAAGTCACCAATCTCAGGGAAAAAATAAGATATGTAATTTTATAAATATCTAACTTTTTTGACCTGGTAATCTGATACATATATGTAGAACACATACCTTCCAAAAGCCGACGATAGATTGCACCTCTACGACATGTGATGGACATTTTGTACAGTCAACATCTTTGGACACGTCTTTCTCTAGTATGATGTGGCCATCTGGAAGATTATTATATGGTTTCCTTACACATCTGTATCCTTCTAAATAGGCTTCCTCGTGTACAGGAAAAGTCATTGTCAGATTTTCCAGAATCTTAGAAATGTTCTCTCTCAGTTCAGAACATACGTGCTTGTCGAGGGGTCGTGGTTGGATTACTGCAGCTTGAATCTCAATTGAGTAGGGATATTCTTCAATCCCATTTACCTTTTTATCACGAATGCCGAATAGCACTTGATGTTTCTTGGTTTCCCATTTCAGAACGACCACAGTGTGATATATACAATACTTGTCTCCATGTTGCCATAAGGTCATCTTCATCTTTTTCATACAGGCAATAACAAGGCGATGAAAAATCACAAATGGCAAAAATTTAAAAACAAAGCAGAGTGTGGATGAAACAGTACAGTTGTCTAATATACTTGGAGTGTATTTTTGCTTGTTCATGCATGGTACATACCATAAATCTGCCTCTACGTTTGCTAACATGTTAAGGTCTATCATTTGATTTACAAGATCTTGTTTGTGTTGCTGGAAATCACTGTTTTTCCACAAATCATTAAGTATCTTATCAGACAGCAAACCGTATTTGTTTAGAGAATCAAATTCTTTTAAATTCCCTACTTCCTTGCTTTCATAATGTCTTTCATCCAATATGATGCATTTAAAGGCATCAACAAACCATTGTACGTCAAGAATGATAACTTTTTCTATTTCGTTTCGAAAAAAAATAACTCCTCTTTCATGAAAAAACTTGAGCGCTGTCAGAAGGTCCTTTTTGGTTTTAATTTTAACGACTTTTTTCTTTGTAACATATTCAAGTAGATTTGAAAAACGACAAACTTTTATTGACCGTCTCATTTCTCTTAGGACAGATTCAAGTTTAGCCCAAGCATATGGAACATGTTCTCCCCAGCTACTCATCCCTTTCATTGTAGATGCTATGCAATTTTTAAGATCACTCAAATTTTTATCAGAACTTTTCTCCACAAAAAATACGCGTTTCTTGTCTAGGTGTTTTTTTAAACTTATTGGAAGATTTTTGCATATTTCAGATATAAAATCCATAACCTGAAACAACAAAAAATATAATGTACGATTACACAATTCATAATGACAATATTGAATAGAAATATTTTAAACATCGTGAGGTTAGTTTATCTTGCTTAAAAGACCACAGAGCTACCATAAAATACACTTAAGTAAACTGTAATACATATAGACATGGAGATTAATTACTTAGCTATAATGTCCTTAATGAGACCAAAAATAAGAAAACGAATGACCTAAAAAACAAGGTATGGATTAATTTCGGTTATATGTTAAATCCATTACAGAACATAAAAAAATCATTACAAAATGAAACGAAAGCGGTATAGCACATGTTCAATGATTTCGCTAATATTCTTGTTTGAAAGGAAAATACTTTTTACTACAACAAGAGGCCAATAGGCCTGAACAGTCACCTGAGTACCATTGGTCATACACAAACTTGTCGAGAAGTCTCATATATGCACTTAATTAAGTTTTGTTCTGGAGTAAAAAAAAAGTAATATATTGTAATGACGACCACCTTCCTGCCTGAAATCTTTCAAAAAGGATGACTATGAAACCCATGTATCAACCTCTAATGATAAAACACCCTAAATTATACAAATATCATTAAGCGTTGCAATTGCAACCCCTAATGCTACAACATCAACCGCTAATGATAAATCGCCGCTTAATGATACAATTTTATCATTAAGCGTCGCAAATGCACAGCAGACCTAACGCTAAATGAAACAAGCCAAAAGCTACATGGTCAACCCCTAATGATACAAACATTTATATTATAAAGCGTTGTTTTTGCACTCCTAATGATATAATAATATGTCTAAATGTAGGACACTGGTCTGCAATGAACGTACGACGTGTTGTAAATGTCTTTACTGGTTATACTTGTAATACAATATAAGTAAACGTTATATACATCTATAAATTCAATCAAATTCGAATTCAAATCATAGAACTCCCCCCCCCCACACACTTCTTAATAACACATTACGATGGTACTGTACATGAGTAAATGCTCGTACGCATGCGTCCTTGGACTGTTACAAAAACCTTTAGTAAAGAAAATATTCTTTAAATTCTTTAAAAACAATTAAAGTAGTACATTTATGTCATTGATATGCATTTGGCCATAAGTCTAATTGAAATACTAATATTGTAAAAGATCTGCAAACGAATTCCTTAAAACAAAATCTTAAATGGTAGAAAATATCTAAGTATGTATATGTTAACACCATACTTTTCAAAATAGCATTTTTTATGTCCCTACGAGAATGATTAGAGATGTGATTATTTTATACCCGTTAAATTATAGCACCATTGTTACATTTAAATTAGAGTAGAAATGAGTGTCATATTCAGAAGAAAAATATTGTCCCCAAACCCTTTAAGATAAATTATATCAACAGACTTACTTTCAAAAATGGTTAAAGAATAAGTCTGATCAAGTCAGTTGGTATTCGAATTAGTCTATTCATGGCTACAATACATATTTAGGAAAATTAAATTTTCGGCTTAGCTAGATATTCATTTTTGTATACATTTTTAATCATATAGCCATCTGAAAGCACTGGCATCATAAAACATTTATCTAATAATATTATAGCATGCAAATACAGGCTACTGACATTCACCGTCAAACATTTTTAATTTGTTGTTATTGATAACAATGCTTTAGAAAAGATTTCTAGTGATAAACTAAAATTTAAGTGTCAGTCGTAGAGTTATAAGCAAAATACAGAGCTCACAATTCTTTGTCATGTAAATAAGGCGAATGCCATGCTTTAGTTTACATTAGTTCAATATACCGGTAAAAGTTATTTTTCAAGCTGATTTTTCTCTCTTATAACTCGTTTTAAGCGTAAATAATAGTTTCTGGCGATTATTACATTAAATTCAAGTCTTGTGACTCTTTGAATTGTGAGCTCTGTATCTCGCTTATAATTGGCGACTGAAACTCAATTTTTGGTTGACTATTTCAACTTCCTTACTGAAATACTGTAAACATTAAATTCGGAAAAATGATTTTTAACCAAAATCGTGGCCATGTGTGTAGCTTGCACACTACTGAATTCAAAATCCACTGATATTCCCAAAAATTGACTGACATTGTCTGACATCCACTGTTCATTGACTGTACCTCACTGTACAGTTCACTGACTTCCTCTGTACCTCACTGTACCCCACTGTACATTTCTACTGAACAACACTGTATCCCACTGTACGCCACTGTACAGTCCTACTGACTTCCACTGTAGCCCACTGTACGCCACTGTACAGGGCACTGACCAGCACTGTACCCCACTGTACGCCACTGTACCGGGCACTGACCATCACTGTACCCCACTGTACGCCACTGTACTATTAATTTGAGAAAAAATCGGATTTTTAAATTTTCAGTATATTTTTTTCTTCAATATTTAATTTTATTATGCTGTATATAGCAATAACATTATGCATAGATACAACTTGACTGAGAATACAACAGGACGCTTTTTAGTTAGTTTTATTTATTAACGTCTATTGTTATTAAATGTTACGATCAGAAAATTATGATAATGTACCTAGCTATCAGGTAAAAGTTCTGAATTTTACATGTTGAATCTGATTATTAAAAAAAGTGCATGTCAATATGACTATTCTGCCAGTCATTGGAAAATACCACCCCCCCCCCACAACCAGCAAGGTACACTATCATTCCTTATTGATGATATACGACAAGCCCTCGTTTAAATGATCGGGTTGTTAATTCTCTGTGTCTCATGAGCTGTCTTTAACCCACTGAAAAACAGTCAATTAAACACAGAATCCACAAAATATATTCATGCTTGTTCGTGTACACATGTCCAAGTACATGTATCATGAGTGCGCGCTTGACTACACTAGTACATTTTGAAGAAAGCGTGCGAGTTTCTAGCTCATATGTTAATTTCTTTTGATTAATATATTTAAAAATACATTGCAAATGTTTGGTTTTAATTTTACAAAATTACATATACTGCAGAATGCATTTTAAATTTTAAACAGAGAGAGAGAGAGAGAGAGAGAGAGAGAGAGAGAGAGAGAGAGAGAGAGAGATTACATGTATTATCACTTTCTGACAGTATTGTATTGGTATCATATGTAGTCGTAGAAAAGTTCATCATAAAATATATGCAGGAACTGGCGGTTGTGATGCTGTAAGGGGATTTTTGCGTGCTTATTCCTTTCTGACTCCGGGTCGTTATTTTTAGCACTGGAAAATTCATGAGAGAGAGAGAGAGAGAGAGAGAGAGAGAGAGAGAGAGAGAGAGAGAGAGAAACATTAATCAGAAATTGATTGGGGAAAGAAATTGATTGTCTATTAATATGCTTCTTTTACATACCGATTATTTTTCGTAAGTTTCAAGTTTATCTCTGCCAACTAACTCCGGGTTAAAAAAAAATCTGCAAACTTTAAGTCGAAAAATAAAATGTATTACGGATAATACACCCCCTTTTTTTCCCTCATCCACTTGATACCCCTTGCAGTACTGAGCTATGTCGAAACAATTCATGTTAAGAAATCGGTTAATAAAATTAATGCATTTTTGTTTAATTTGACCTCGGTGCGTAATAACAATTGAATAGATATAATAAATCCCACTTTTGTAAGCATTACATGCAAGTAGTCCTTATTGTAAGTAAATAAAAATAATCTTTTAAAAAAGATTCTAAATGATTATGATCCTAAGGCACCCGGCAACCGTGATGGGTTTTTTAATCAAAAGAGTTAAGAATTTTTAAGACAATCATTCAATAACGAACTTCAAATAATTTGAATCCATGGACATTATCCGTAACCAGAAATAATTTTTTTTATGCCAACATGTACATTTAGCCGCTGTCAACATTACAATACATGTTACCGGTGGTACTTTATTCAAATACTAAAATATTCGTACGTTAGCAGAGAGAGAGAGAGAGAGAGAGAGAGAGAGAGAGAGAGAGAGAGAGAGAGAGAGAGAGAGAGAGAGAGAGAGAGAATAGAAGATAGAAATTATCTTGATTGCTATGATACAATATACCAATATACTGGTTGCAGTAAATGAAGAAGAAAAAACAACCGAAAAATCATTTTAAAGGCTGAACATTTTTACCGGGTGGTAAATCTACAGGTGTGAAAGCCTCCGGGGCTGGAAGTCTACCCGCATGCGGTCGTGAAGGATGCTAATCTATATACACAGGAAGCAAATATTACACAAGATATAAATAATGAGTCAGAATTGGTCTTTATGTTCTAAAGACAAAACGTAGCGATTTTATACGGAAATGTTACGTGTCGTCCGGATTTTCTCTAAGTGTATAAAGTACAATTTAAAAAAGTTCAGTAAACTACATGTAATTCTGCCCCAAAAAATTTAATTTGGTACATTGTGTTAAGCACTTGACAGTGTTTAAGACGTTAATTTTAACAAATATAATTGTATAAGAAAACCATACGGTCAGTTAAAATGTTGAATGTAAAAGCAGCCATCATACGATGACAACTAATGGAATTCGTTCTCAATGGAGTGACATTTTCATGCAACAA
This sequence comes from Magallana angulata, assembly GCF_025612915.1. NCBI lineage: Eukaryota > Metazoa > Mollusca > Bivalvia > Ostreida > Ostreidae > Magallana > Magallana angulata. The sequence goes on from NW_026441572.1 coordinate 425,107, forward strand.
GTTCCAATTTCCTGTATAACCAGAAAATACAGCTTTAATAGCTCATAAGTTTGTTTTAAAAAGAAAATTGTATATGCATGATTTGGGCTTCATGCTCATTCATCTTCGTGGAATTTATTAGGTCATAAACATTCAACATGATTCAAATATAAATTGCGTATTTTCAATTACTGAATAATAAAAATAGTTTTCTCATTTATCCGACCTGTACACAATTCATTCAAAATTTAAAATGTGATGCAGCAAAAATACTGGGGGTGTTTATGCCTTCCTGACTTTGGTCCTTAAACATTTGGAAGGATAGTTACAACATTACAGAGAGAGAGAGAGAGAGAGAGAGAGAGAGAGAGGGAGAGAGAGAGAGAGAGAGAGGGGCGGATATATTTTTTTCTTATTAAAACTATGTAACTATATCATGGTAACATTCTTAGCTGTGCAAGAGAAGATACATGTAGATGTATGACATGTGTTGTTAACGAACAGTGTTCAAACTCAAAAGTATATAATTAAAAGTACCGTAATAAGGTGAAATATTATTTGAACACTGTTCGTTATCACCACATTTCATTTTTAATTTAACACTTTACGTATTTTGATATCAGCGACTGCTGGGGGAGGGGGAGGATTTATAAATACTTAACATGTTTAATATCCGACTTAATTTAAATAATAAACAACGCATCTAAAATGATAAATATAAAGATAGTTTCGTTTATTCATACATGCTATATTTTTAAAAATATATATATCTCAACTGGATTTAATACTCTAAAGATCACAAATACCCCTATAAGGTAATTACATAATATCTTGAACAAGGTGTCAGACTGACAATTTACAAGGTTGAATATTGCGACATTCACACCTTTTGATCTACTGAAAGTATGTATACTATACACAGACACTGCCTCACTGATCTTCCTGTGAAGTAAAACTTCAAAGACATTTTAAAGTCCAGACCAGTTATCTTCTCTCTTTTGAAAAAAAAATCAGTATGTTGAGCGATAGGTGGATTGTTTTTAAAGTTTAAAATGTCCCTCCTCTACATATATTATGTTACATTACAGTTTTAAAATTCAGAGAATATAAAACTATCTATAAATTGTAATACATAGTTTTAAATTCCCTGAATTTTAAAACTTAAATGTTACAGGTAAACTAAATAAATATTTATTTGACAATATTGATAAAATTAAATTCATTGTAAAAAAAAAAAACCAAACTTAATATTTAGTTACTAAAACAATGATATTGAAATATGTATAAATACTTTCCCCTTTTAATTGGATAAGTTGCTATATACGCATGATAATTGGATTCTGAGTTTTTAATACATGCACGGATCGGGGGTGGGGGGGGGGGTGTCAGAGGATAATTCAATTTTTTCAAACTTACATTGTACAACTATCCAAAATATGTCTAAGCTCCCCCAAAAATC